>NC_056746.1:419671979-419924479 GCF_019279795.1 Protopterus annectens
CGTTTTCACACAACCCACTGTTCTCTGAAACATCATTATCAAAGAACAATTCACAACCTTCACTTAATACTGTACTGTTCGATGAAAAAGTTACCAAGTTTGTTTCACTTTCCCTTAGTAATGAGTGTTTTTCCTGTAGGATGAAACATTCCTGTATTGCATTTGTTGGTATTGTTGACCCTGATACTGGTCGCGTAACCTTTCTGATCTCCCCAGAACAGGTTCGTCTAAAAAAAACTGTGTCATTCTCATTATGCCCCACATTGTCATTCTTATTGGACTGTGTCCTACGTGAATTATATTTACGGTTGGGCCTGTCATATCTATTAGAATGGCCTTCCCCTTCTGAGTATACTATAGCCGCCCTTTCACCATTCTGTTTCTGATTAGAATTTTTAAATTCTCTAAAATGATTATAAGCCCTCTTGTTGGTATAGTCATTGCTGTCCCTGAGAAGCTTTTTATTTTTGTACTCCAACCCCTTCATAACAAAATTATCAAGATCTTTTAAAATGTTGTCTAATCGATGTTTGTTAACCTCAAACAACAATTCTTTACGTATACTTTTATCTAATTCTGTTAATACCACATTTAGTTTACTCAATTTGTTGTTGTTATTCCTAATAACAAGACGCATGAGGTCCAAACCAGTTCTATCATATAAATTAATAAGTTCATCAAACAGTTCTCATATCTTGTTCTGTCTGTCCCGATATGTGCATTCAAGTCACCCATTATCAACACCAATTCATGTTGTCCTCCTTTATCTAGTAGGTCCTGCAACTGCTGTCTGAATGCACTCTTTTCCTCACTATCACAACCCTGCTATGGGGCATAGGCTGAGATTATGAATACTGCCCTATCATTACACTGGAGTCTGATTGCCATGAGTCTGTCATTAATTCTGATGATATCCTTCACTGACTTCTGAAGCCTCTCTCTCGCCACAATTCCTACATCATTTCTAGCCTGTCCCCCACCTGAGTAGTAGAGTCTGGATCCCAAGCCAAGTGGCTTTTCTGCACTACCCTTCCATCTCGTCTCTTGGATACATAGGAAGTCCAGTCTCCTCCGTATCGTCCTGTCAGTGAACCTACATTGAGTAGCAAGTCTCAGTTCATGTTTGACAGGTTGGTTGCTTTTATGTCCCGCTTTCGCTCAACAGAGCTATCCCAGATAACCCAGACTGGGTTGTCTAGTTGCCCAGATAACCCAAGCTGGGCAACTAGACATCAGCTGGCCATTAGATTATTGGCCCAGGGCAGCTGGGCTTTATGGCAGGCACACACTGGCCAGTAGGGGCACATACACCCCTCTCACCGTTAACAAGGGTCCCTGGTGTGGGTCAGAGTAGGCCAGGTCCTCAACCCACTCACCACTGGTAACTACTGATAACATGACCGAATCACCTAGAGCCATATTTTACGCCAAGTGGCTAGCCCTGCCACTGCTCGCAGTCTGTGATCAGTGTTTTCCTATCTTGAGGATGCTGCGCACCACAGTAGATGCCCAAAGCAGTTGGTCTGTACAACTCTTCCCCCTATAGGGCACTATGTAGAATCTGTGCTGCTGCCCACAGCTCTATTCATTGGTGAGTTTGAGATGAAAACACTCAGCATGTTTTTCGGACATGGGAGAAACCCCATGGAGAAACAGTGAGAACATGCAAACTCCAAACAGGCATTGGTTGGAGGTCAGGATCGAACTCTGTCCATGGGAGGCGAAGACCTTAACTATAGATTTTATATGTATAAATTATATGAGTGTGTGTGTGTGTGTGTGTGTGTGTGTGTGTGTGTGTGTGTGTGTGTGTGTGTGTGTGTGTGTGTGTATGTATATATATGTGTGTGTGTGTGTGTGTGTGTGTGTGTGTGTGTGTGTGTATATATATATTATATATATGTGTGTGTGTGTGGGTCTCCTTCAGATGATCGAACTTTCATGTGGCCAAGACCATATGATCAAACTTTTAAAAATTCGAACGGTCTGAATGGAGATCTCCATACAACATTGAACGGGAAGATTTCCCTTTTCTGCATTATAGTGCAGTCTTGGAGTTGGTATATTTAAATAACTGGGTGGGGTGGGGGGGGCCTACGTAAGGGATGCAGGCCCCCCCCCCGCTAGAAACATTTAGTTAATTTTTTTTTTTTTTTTAAACCATGTTCGAACTTTTGAATGTTCGATTTTATGGTCTCGGCCATATGAAATTTTAACATTTTTAAAGTTCATTCGTGAAGTAGATCCGTGTGTGTGCGTGTGTGTGTGTAGCTGCAGTGTGTGGAGAAGGATGTTTCATTCTGATATTTTTAAGATGTCATAGTCTAGTAAAGGCGATTGATATACACCTATCACCTCTTAAACCTGTGGACCAAGGTAGCAGAGATCTGACAGGCACTTGGGTCTCACAGGTAATTTTAAACACTGACTTGAGTCAAGTTTGTGCTCTCAAAAAATGTGTGTGATACTGTTTAATGCACCTGACAGGGACTCTGAACTGCATATCTTTAATCCTTTTGAAATTTACTGTTGTCTTTCTGCACAAAACCAAACTTGTCCATCTTCTGTGTCATTGCTAAGAGTGGCTTCAGGAGTGGAACTGGATGAACTATGGCAGAATAATAAATACTAAGCTGTCCAGTTGTAGCAAAAAGTGAGCATCATTTATGTCTTGAGAAATGAGGTATAAGGACAGCAATTATCAAAGACCAACTCTTGTAAACAGAGTTTGTCATCCTTTGAAAAAAAAGTGAACTTTCAATCTTTGCATTAAAAGCGTCTTGCTAGAGTAGGGAGTTATTTTTGGTATAATGGAAAACTTTCAGCATCTGTTGACTGGCAATTTGAAGGAAATTTCTGACCAGTCTACCTGTCTGGTGTGCCAGGAAACTGAGCAAAGCTATGTTTAGTCATTTTTCAAAGGAATCTATGCAAGTGTGTGTCTGTGCAGCATACTTGCAGAATTTTCTGTTGCTGCATTCCCAGTTTTCAGAACATGTCCTTTCCATCAGAACAGGAGATCAGATGGTCAGCAGCAGAATCTTCCCTACCAATCTTATTATACCTCCACTGAAAAAATTAAGTAAGGATTAAATATAATAAGAAGCATGTTCGTCTTCATCATCATAAATGCAAGAAGTATTCTTAACAAAGTCTAGGACTTTCACACCCTTCTAGCTGTATATAAACCAGAAATAGCAGTGCTAACTGAAACATGGCTTAAATCAGAATACTATAATAATGAGATTACAGCCCCTGGCTATAACATAATACGCAGAGGTAGAGTACAGAAAAAGGGAGGTGGCTTAGCGATATTGTTCCAAAATCATCTCGCCATTGAACAAATTGATTATGACACCCAAGAAATCAAAGTTGTTGAACTGATCCTTGCCAAATTAAAACTAAACTCAAACAAACATAGTATTATTGCAGGTGGCTACATTCCACCAGGCAATAACACTACTATAATGGAAAACCTGCTAAACTGGATCTCAACCTCCATGCCACAAGAAACTGTACTATTAGGCGACTTTAATATTGACTGGCTGAACTGCTCTAGCCACAACTACCCACATTAACCTTCATAGATATACCCAAATTATATCCACTCCAACTAGAACAGATAAAACGTCAAAACGCGAATCCATCTTAGACAGGATTTTGTTATCTGACCCCACTCTAGCATGGCACTGTGGCTGTCTACCTGACAGTCTAAGTGATCATCAGCCAACCTACCTAGTTCGGAACAGACCCCATTACATAAGCCAACCCAACCTCAGAGTAATACGTAACAAAAAAAAAATTTAAAACATCTCACTTCATCAATTCACTACAAAGCCGTAATTGGACACCCCTAAAACTACTACCTCTAGATGATGCCGTACAGTATTTTAACTCCATTTTCCTGCAAATCCTTAACTGTCATGCCCCCACCAGAACTATAAGACTAAAAGCTAACTGTGCTCCATGGCTAACTAAAGATACTAAGACTACAAGTTGAGAGAGATCAGGCCTGCAGCCAATATTAAAAGAACAAAACCAGTAATCTGAGGCAAATCTACCAAGAACTTTGAAACATAGCCAAAAAACAAGTCAAACTAGACAGAAGTAACTGCTACAAAAACATGCCGGAAAAATATGGCAACAACCCTAAGAAATTTTGGGCTACAGTAAATGGCATAATCCATCCAGGTAAAGCCACCACCCCAACCCCAATTTTACCAAACAACCATGACAACATTCCCACACAACTTAAGTTCTTTACTGAAACAGTCCAAACCCTTACCAATTCCCTCAATATCACACAAACAGCCGTATACCAGGTGCTAGCAAAACTCACCCTCCTACTCAAAACAATACCACCAACTTTTCCCTACACCCTGTACCCACTAAAATTATTTCAAAGCTCCTTAAGAAACTCAAACCCAGCCACACTAGCTGCTGACACCCTACCAGCCGAATTCCTTCAGATAGCAGCAGACGCCATAGCCTATCCCGTGTCCATCCTCTTAAACAGGTCACTTGCGGAATTCAAAGTCTCCATCCTGTGGAAAACATCACACATTATTCCACTGCACAAAGGAGGCAACTCCTTAGAACTTGCCAACTACCGCCCAATCGCAATACTCTCACCTCTATCCAAGATATTAGAGAGAGTAGTACATTCCCAACTACTTTGGTACCTCTTACAAAACAACTTAATCTCCAAAACCAGCATTACTAAGATTTACAGATATAGTTAACCACAATAGAAACAAGGGACTGTTTGTATCTTCCATTTTCTTAGACTTATCTAAAGCCTTTGACATGGTAGACCATACCATTCTTCTGCAAACTACCCTAAGCCTCAGCCCCTCCACTTTATCATGGTTTACTAGCTACTTATCTGGTCGACAACAGGCAGTCCTATGACATGACCAGCTGTCCCCCCTGCTACCAGTATCCATAGGTGTCCCTCAAGGATCCATCCTTGGCCCACTATTGTTCTCACTGTTCACCAACCAAATCATTTCCTCCTCACTCACAGTATCAGTAGTACAATACGCAGATGACACCACCCTTATAAGTGCTGCCCCCACATTAAAGGAACTGCAAATCCTCACCCAAATTACTGTTACTCTAGTCGAAACATGGTTCACAAAACCTCAAACTTATTCTTAACCCTAAAAAAAACTAAATTAATTATTTTCGGCCCAGGTCATGCTCTCCCCTTCAACAACACTTTCACCATTCACTCCAAAGGTAACATTCAAATCACTCCCAACTACACATACTAAACTGTTAGGTGTAGAAATAGACAATAACCTAAAATGTGACATCCGTATAGCACAAACCATTAAGAAAGTTAATAAAAAAACTAGGACTTCTCTATATAGGAACAAACACTTTATAACTAAACAAACCAAAGCTACTATTGCAAGACCTAATCTCTTATCCATCCTTGTCTGTGCCTCTCCCATCCTTAATAGTCTCTGCCAGAGTGATCGGAACAAAATGGAATCTTGTTATAACAAAATAGCCACGTTCGCTACTGAAACGTCATACAAATCCTACCACTGTCTCACCATTAACCAATTCAATTGGCTCAAGCTACCTCAACTACTTCTGTTTAATCAACTGACAATAGTGCATAATCTCTTCTACCTTCCAGAAAAAACCCTGCACCTCAAAATATAATTAACCCCCACATCCCTACCAGAGCCTTACGATCTAGTTCTCAGAACCTAATAAGCGTTATCAGACACAAAAATGATGCTGGCAAATCTCTCTTTGCCTGCACTATTGCCAAAATCTGGAACTCACTACCTAGCCAAATAACCTCCACTATTCAATTTAAGAAACTCCTGAGAACCCACTTTTCAAACAATTGGCTTTGTTTATGCTACTCCCCAGGTTAATTTGCACCAATACCATGTTCGAGGACTCTACCAAAGGTCCCTTAATTCCTTTCACTGTAAAGCTTAATAATCACTGGTTAATTCTGTAACAAAATATTGGGAGTACTCATAATTTAGAAAGAAAAAAAGCATTTTTTTTCTTGTGTGTTTATATTCTATATAAACCCTACTACTAGAATGCTGTATGCTGACTTTAATAAAGGAATTGTTGATCTATACATAACTTATGTTTCTGTGGAACCTGTATCTCTGTATGATATTCTTGTCTAATTTCTTTATGACATGCTATTGGAGCTTTTCTCCCCGGGCCTCCGCTGAAAATGGATGTGTGTCCAGTCGGACTTTCCCAGTTAGCAAATGTAAAATAAAATAAAAATAAAATGTTGATTCCCCTTTGTAGTCTCCAGCTCTTGACAGTAAGGATGGGAGTGGAACATACTCCCCTGCATTTCCCCAGACAATCCAGGTCTGGGAATAAGTTGGTGGAATGGCCCTAGGAACCCATTTTATCTATTGATAAGATCATGCTTGAGGCTTTCTGGTCATCTCCTTCATCCTTTTTGGTGATGGTTTTGGCCAAAGAGACTGTGGCAGTCTTCATCCAGCAGGCCTGAAAAGATGTGGATGCGATAGCCCCATGCCAAGGAGGCTGGAGAAGATTCTTGGGTCCCCCATGAACTGGATGAGATGTGTGCCTTACACATAACTGTGACCTACACATTGCATGCAATTACCACATTTTCATTTAACCAAAACATGAACTTCACAAAGATGTTTTTGTTAAGACAAGCTTAACAGATTATAAATTACTTGGTTTCTTTCACTGAATTTGACTAATCTTCCTGTGCATGTCTTTATTGTAATTTATTTTCTTGTTAAATGATAGTGTAGTTGACCTGATCTGTTTTTTTCCTTGCTAAATTAATACTGATAATATGTCATGCATGGAGAACCCTTAGAACAGGTTATGGTCTAACAAAAAAAACAAAAGTTTCACACACACATGTATATATACACACGTATGTGTTATGTGGCGTTGTCATACTAAGCGTCTGAGTTGTGCAGACTTTTACCCCACACTGGCATGTTTCAAGTGCCTTTCTTAGTCAATGAAAAGGCAATGATGTGCCCTTTCTAGGCACAAGTGGATGAGAAAGCACTGTTTAACATCAATAGCTTGATATCTGATAATGAAGGGCTTCTATTAGAATGAATACTTAATTGTGAAGTTAATGTTTGTCCAGTAAAATGTATTAAATCACCCCATGTGTTCCATTGTTTTGTTTTAGTGAACCAGTAAACCAGCACAGCATTTTTCTTTTTTTTTTTCATTACATGAGTGAACTGTTAATTTCAGGTCTGTCATATGCCAGTACATCTGTTTCTGGTTGTGCTCTTTTTTATTTCCCCTCTGCCTAGCATCATTGCAGACTGTTAAACACTTTGTGTGAGTCCTTCATCTGAGATTCGTCGTAAGAGCTGTTTCTCTTCCATGGGCCTTGAAATATTCCCTGGAAAAACTGACACAGCCCCCTTTTGAACCTGCTGCCTCAACCTTCTCGGATATCTGATATGGAAAACCTATTTGATACTGGCTGTCACCTCAGTTAGTAGTAGTAGTGCTGTCTGCTGGGACTTCCCTGCAGAAAGCAGCTGCCTGAAGAATGTCCATTGTCACAACTAAAAGCATTCACGTGTAGATAGCCCTCCTTTAAGGGTCAATCTTCGAACCATCTCCTTGTTTTGCCAGCTAAAGTGACTGAGCTCTCCCATAAAAACCTCCAAGTCTCTTTTTTTATTTCTGTAATTCACTGAACAAGGGAGGAGCAGTTCTTCGTTCCTTAGATGTGCACAGACAACTGAGATATAAGTTGGGTAAAAACCAAGAGTACCCTATCTAAGTTCAGTTACGTGTGTCCTTTGCACCTTGGAAAATCAGTTTCTAAGTATCTGGCACAGTTGGTCTTTTTCTGTTCTCATCATGGCAGAATGTTGGTAGGGAACATGGCACAATGGTTACAGCACCTGCTATGACATTTTTAAGGGGATGAGTGCATAAGCTATTTTTCAGGCAGCTGCTTGATTGTTAGTCAAGACCCGGTCTTAAATGCTATAGACTAGACATTGTTTCCAGGGTTAGGGTTGGATTTTTTTACTGCCATTCTACAGGACTTGTTGCACCTCAACTTTTCCAGCCTTTTCACCATTCTAGTCTTTTGAGCTCTGTGTATTGTCTGAGTAGCAAGGGCTACAGCAGTAGTGCTCTGTATTAAAGAACATAGTACAATTGTGTAAAAACTTGTCATAGAAGTATATTTTCATGTAGATCACTATTGGTGTACTGATTTTCACCATCCTCTTTTCTTCTTTGGGTAGAGGTACCTTATCCCTTTACACCTACTGCTTCTACATTCTTTCATCTCAAGGCCACTGACCTTATGAGACCTGAATATCTGTGGCGAATACTGTTTCTCTATGTCTCAATCGTAAGGGGTGTACAAGTGTCCCTGTTTGGATTGGATCATTAGGTCATTGTCAGTAGTGTAGTATGGCAGATACTTTGCAGTCATCCTGGCCAAGAAATCTCTAAAATGACATGTATGGATGTTAGGTTGTACAGTTAATGCCCCTTGCATCCCTAATGGGAAGACATCTAGCTGGACTAGATAGTTAAGGGCCAGGTTGGACATTGGGCTTTCTGCGGCAGAAGTCCCAGCAGTAAGTACTACTACTACTACAGCCGTGATCAACTTGAACATCTATTATTATAATATGTTTTCATATAGTTGTACTCTGTCTTAACAGCAGTACTTGCTGCCTGTCTCGTCCACCACCTGAGTCACTAATCAAATCCTTGTCTGAGTCTTTAGTCTGTGTCTATCTATGATGCACAGTGTGCTGAGGATGTGGGTTTTACTGTCTTATTTTGGTATCAGACCCTTATTGCCAGGTTTTGAAGTGATAGGCCTCACTAAATTTTTGGTGATGTTGTCCTTTCTGCATGTAAAGTCATCACAGATTCTGATGGGAGATGGTTTGTTTGTGGGTTGGAGAGCTGATCTTGTCTTTCACATAGAATAGAGAGAGAGAGAGTGGTCTTCCTTAGAGAAGAGAGCTCCCAGTCAGTCAGATTTGAGCTGTGAACAGTTGTCTTAGCCCTAGAGGCTTTGGAGATGAAGCAACTTCTGTAACCTGATCTTATCCAGTCAGTCTCTGTCTTGGTGGGAACTAAGCAAATAAATGGGTACAAGGTTATGTACCTCTCCAAGGGAGATGGTGCTCGTGTGTCAGTGAACCATAACAAGGGCACAAGCCAAGGAGTTCTAGTTGGAGTAACAGCCTGCCCTGATGGGCACACCTTATTTTGCATAGCTCATTGTCTCACCAGATTTGGTAGCTAAGGTCTCAGAGGTTTAGACTTCTTTCTTATTTTAAAAAAGAAACTGAGAGGTAAGAGTCAGAAACTGTGCAAGTTTTAGTAAATGCATTTACTGGCTAGACACTACACTGCCTGGATGGCAGCAAAGAAGAATCTTTGGGAGCCTGAAAGCAAATCCATTAGAAAAAGTGAAAAGAAAACACTGAATGGGAAGAATTCTGCAGCTGTTCAGCGAAAAGCAGTTCAGGCTCCAGGTTTGGTGCAGGACATAGCTTCCAGTAATCTTGAAAAAAAGATAAATTAAATTTGCTCAGAGCTGATTAAAATAGACAAAACTTTGAAGCAGTGTATATCAACTCAAATAACAAAAGGCTGGAAAATGGAAGAATATTTAACAGCTTTTCAGATGAATGGATAAAACTGCAAAAATCAGAGGTTGAAATGAAAAAAAAAGGTCTTGTGAAGTACGAGTCTGCTCAATAAGAACTGATGTTATGTGGTCCTATCTCAACTACATTCTTTACTCACGGGTTTGGAGCCGAGAATCGGCTCCGACTCGGCCAACTTATTTCTCTAGCACAAAGTCTCTAATTGGCTGGGCTAACCCGGTATCCCATGATGCACCTCGCCCTAGCCACAGATCTCGTTTGCCGCTCGTAGAGTTAGGACGTGGTCTCGCTTGGCTGTGGCCAGGTACCCTTTTTCAAAACTTTTCATAAGTCTTTAGCAGTCTGTTCTCTTGTAAAAAGCTATTTTAATAGCTATTTTTTCATTGTGAGTGTACTGTGTAAGCCAGTGGTGTGTTTTGTGGATATCCCTCTGTTTTGGCGGGCTAGGCCTGTTTAAGTTAGAGGACTTAGTCTTCTCCTGTGTTGTTTTTTTGTGTAAACTTGTGTTTTGTTTGGTTTTTTGGTCGGTAGTTAGATTTTCCTTGCTGCACCAAAGAAACGTTAGAGTTTCCTTGGCTGTTCGTAGTTTGGTTTTTCCCACCTTCCTCTTGTGTCCGTCGTCGGTTGAGTGGGTGTTGTGAATTACTATGTCTAAAGAGCAGAAAGAGCATAAACCCTCTGGGTTTAAAAAATGCTCAAAATGTGGCTACAAGATGCCATTACAGATGGGCGTTCTATCTGCGTTTATTGTCTTGGTGCTATTCACCTGCAAGAGTCCTGCAGTTTTTGCCACGCCCTCAGCCCGAGGGTACTGCAGGAAAGAAAAAATAAGCTGATTTTGAAGGGCCTGGTTAAGCCTTCTTTTGAAGAGTCCTTAGACTCTTCTTCTAGTACAAAGTCTAAGACTTCCAAGGCCAAGAAAAGATCTCCGGCTCCATCTGTCTCCTCGGAGCCCCCGGACAAGGTTTTGAAAGTGGATACTGCCTCCTCGGCTCCCTTGTCCTCGGGGCCGCAGGAGGTATCTGTTGTGCTAGAGTCGACCTCGGCCCTGTTATTATTGGAGCCTATTCGGAGCCGGTCACCCAGTGTTAGGAATGAGTCTCTGGGTAGGAGATCCCGATCTCCTTCGGTTTCCTCTAAATCCTCTAGGCTGTCTGATTTGGATGTGGATAGGGTGGTCCAGAGGCTCCTGCAGTCGCCGGTGTTAGCAAAATTGTTCTCGGCTCCGACCCAGTCTGCTCCGGAGCCAGTCCCTATTCTTGTACCAATGATTCCTCCTCCGAGCACCCCTGTGTCGTTGGAGCCAGAGTGCTCCGCGCCGAGTGATATTCTCGTGCCTGCTCCGATATCCCTTGCAAGTTTATCGGAGCCGACGTCGGCTCCAACCATGTCGGTTCCGTCCTCTGGTTTCAGTACTCTGGTTTCCTCAGTCGGACCCGAGGGGGATAACTCGGGACTCTTGTCTGTTCCGAGCCTCCCTCTCGGTGCATCGGCTCGGGGAACCCCGACTCCGGTTGTGGTCTCGGAGACTAGTCAGTCCTCTGATTCAGGGGGACCTGCCTTCGAGGCCATGAGGAGCGCACTGGCCAGATCGTCAGTTACATCACCCGGATCGGTCACTCCTTCCCCCTGCTCCCCGGCTAGAGCCTCTGATGCCCCCCTATCCGTGGATGGCGGAGCCCGAAGGTCTGAGGATACCCCCACGAGCGGTCCCCAACTTTCTGGGGGCCCCTCAGAGTCTGTGCCTGAGGAGCCCCCTAGAAATAAGTTGTGCAAGAGGAAGCACATAGACTCCCAGGACGAGTCCCTCCTCAAGGAGTCAGAGGGGTCCCCCAAGTCGTCCTCCGATGATGTCTCTTTCTCCGACATCCTGGAGATCTTGAGGCAGAGAGGCGACTGGCCGTCCAAGACCCCCTCTGAGGAGGAGTCTGTATTCCTCAAGGCCTTCGGAGCTCAACCCTCCGCCTCCTGGGTGTCTCCACCCTTCGATGAACTCCTAGATTTGATTTGTCGAAGGGTGTGTGAGAGCCCTGATTCCATGGAACCGGTGCCCAGACATCCAAATAAGTTTCTTTCTGCTCCCCCGGGGAAAGAGTTCCTGACCAAAGGGGTTTCCGTAGATGCCTTGGTGGTGGCGGCTGCCACTCAGCAGGAAGTTGCAGAGGCTTCTTCTTCCGTCCATCCTCCTAACAAGGAGTCCAGGAGTATGGACCGGTACGGGAAGCGTACCCTGTCTTCAGCGACCTTTACTTTGCGTCGCTGAATTATCTTTGTCATTTTACTCGGCTCCAGAGAGACCTCCTTAAGGAGCTAGGAGACACTCTGACGGTTTACATGCCTGAGGCAGTAGCGCAGACTGTTAACGCCCAGTTGTCTACCCTTGGTTCCATTGTTAACTCGTCCATGAGGCTCATATCCTATGCAGCTGAAGTGGCGAGTAGGGCAGCTAGCTCAGGTGTAGCTCTCAGAAGGCAAGCCTGGATGTGCCTGTGTCATTTCGCGGAGGCCTTTAAGTCTTCCTTCACTGATGCCCCCTTTGATGGGTCCTCACTCTTCAGGACCAAAGTGAAAGACACCCTCACCAGATGCGAACAGGAGGGGAAGACCCTATCTGCCGTAGGAACCCGTTTCTCTCTTCCTTCTAGGCCTTACCCCAAGGCTCAGAGAGGAGGGAAAATGTGGTTCAGGAAGTCACAGAAGTCTTTCCCTGCCGCTCAAGGCGAGTCCCCCTCCAGAGGCAGAGGAGGGGGAAATTATTCTGGAAGACGCCGTTCTAGAGGCAGAGATGGCCCGCGCAACACGGGAGACCGCAATTTCTTTCGCGGGTCTTCCTTTCAGCGTTTCTGAGGTGTTGCCCGACTGTGCTGTTGCAGAGCCAGTCGGGGGCCGAATTTCATTGCATCCGGAAGCCTGGGAAAGCATCACCCAGGATCGTTGGGTGCTTCGAATAATTACCGTAGGTTACACTATTCCCTTTTTATCAACACCCCCTCCAGTCAAAAGAATCCCGGATGTTCCACCCAGTCAATGGGATCAAGCAGCACTAGAAGTTTCAAAGCTGCTAGAAAAAGGAGTCATCCAATCAGTCCCCTCAGACCATATCGGATCAAGAACTTACTCAAGTCTCTTTTTGGTGCCGAAAAGAACAGGGGACCTGAGACCCATTCTGGATCTCAGCCGATTGAATCACTACGTTCTGAAGTCCAAGTTCCGAATGGTCACTTTTCAGTCCATTTTTCCCTTGCTGGAAAAAGGAGTATGGATGTGCTCCATCGATCTCAAGGATGCCTACTACCACATCAAGATGGACAAGGCATCCAGGAGTCACTTATGCTTCTGTTTGGGAGCCAGTCACTTCCAGTTTTGTGCCCTACCCTTTGGTCTCACCACAGCCCCCAGGGTGTTTACCAAGTGTTTGGCAGTGGTGACAGCTCACCTGAGACGGGGTTTCCAGGTGTTTCCATATCCGGACGACTGGCTTCTCACCACCCCCACCAGGCATCTCCTCATTCAAGCCAGGGAAGCTACCATTACACTTTGTCAGCAACTAGGAATTACCTTGAACTGGGGAAAGTCCGCCTTGCTGCCCTCACAACGTGTTGTTTTTATAGGCGCAGAGCTAGACTCTATTCAAATGCGGGCCTTCCTGCCACAAGAGAGTCTGATTCACGCATTGTTGCCCCTCAAGAGAGTTCAGGCCAGGTTAGTTCTCCAGCTCCTGGGATCGATGGCTGCCACCATCATGCTGGTGCCTCTAGCCAGGTTACACATGCGGATCCCTCAGTGGCTCCTTTTGGCCCAATGGTCCTTTCAGAAACTTCCTCTTTCCCACTTGATACTTCTCACGGAACGGTGCAAACAGGACCTCCGCTGGTGGCTATGTTCCACCAATCTGGACAAGGGGAGGAGTTTGATTCTTATGTCTCCAGTGGCCACGGTGACCACGGACGCCTCCCAGATTGGGGGGGGGGCATTATCTTGGCAGGACGGTCCAAGGCATGTGGCAAGATCACGAGGTACACCTGCACATCAATGTTCTAGAGATGAGAGCGGTGTTACTAGCGTTGCGGGCACTCCAAAGCTCTCTTCCTCTAGGAACGATTGCAGTTCACTCGGATAGCATGTCCGTGGTGTGGTACAAGCAGGGGGGGACCAAGTCTTATCCCCTCTGCAGAGAGGCCATGCGAGTATGGCATTGGGCAGTGTCTTCCCAATGGTTTTTAGTGGCAACGCACATTCCGGGAAAGACCAACGTGATAGCAGACAGGCTGAGCAGTGCTGTTCTGATGCCTTACGAGTGGTCCCTGAACAACTGAGTGGCGGTTCAAATTTTCAACAGGTGGGGTCAGCCTTGCTGCGATCTCTTCGCCAGCCCTCTCAATGCCAAATGCAGCAAGTACTTCACACTGATCCCCCCCACAGGGGGAGTCACCCAGGGACGTTCTAGTCCACGATTGGCCCCCCGGTCTGATCTATGCTTTCCCTCCGTTTCCCCTGTTACCAAGAGTAATTCAGAAAGCCATATCCTTGGGAAGCAGGATGATTCTGATTGCTCCACACTGGCCTCGACAAGTATGGTTCCCCTTTCTTCAGCAGTACGCAGTGGACGGTCCGTGGACCCTGGACCCAGTGCCAGACCTACTGACTCACATGTCAGGACAGGTCCATCCCTTCCTGCGAACCTTCAGGTTGACAGCCTGGCTGCCCCACTTTCACCACTAATTAGACAACATTCTTTTTCACCTGAGGTGGTACACATCTTGTCTTCGTCTCATAAGTCTTCCACCAGAAGCATTTATTCCAGCAAATGGAAGAGATTCTCCATTTGGGCTCAGGCCCAAGGTTTGGACCCCTTCACAGCCCCAATTCTGTCTGTCTTAGATTTTTTTAGCCATGCTTTTCCGACAGGCCTCCGCGCCTGCTACCATTAAGGTGCAGCTGGCTGCAATTTCCAATTTTCATGCATCATACAAGCCTTCTCTTATGGGCCATAAACTCTCTAAGGCCTTCTTGAAAGGCACCTGGTTACTTCGCCCTCCTGTTTCAGAACCTTTCATGCCATGGGATCTGAACCTTGTGTTACATCACTTCACTGCCCTTTGAATCGGCTGCCACCTGTGAATTAAAATTTCTGTCTTGGAAGACTGCTTTCCTAATAGCCATTACATCAGCCAGAAGAGTATCAGAGATTCAAGCTTTGTCCATTAAACCTCCGTATTTGACCTTTCATAAGGACAGAGTTTCCCTGAGACTTAACCCGTCCTTCCTTACTAAGGTGTCATCCACTGTTAATCTTCATCAGTCTATTGAGTTACCAGTGTTCTTTCCAAACTTTTCCAATAAAACAGAGTTTAGATTTCACCAGTTGGATGTGCACAGACAACTAAGATTCTACTTACACAGGACTAAGCATGTTAGGAAATCTAATCAACTGTTTGTGTCCTTCTCAGAAAACAGAACAGGTTGTCCTATTTCCAAGAGCACAATTTCTAAATGGATCAAAGATTGTATTTCCTTTATCTATTCGTCATCAGGCAGAAATTTACCTTTTCCCGTCAAAGCTCACTCTACCAGGGCAGTGTCTACATCAATAGCTTACCATGCCAGGCTTTCATTGGATGATATTTGTGCTGCGGCCACCTGGGCCTCTCCTCACACCTTTATTACTCATTACAAGTTGGACGTGGCTTCTAGGGGCCGGGCTTCCTTTGGTTCCACGGTTCTCAGGAGTATTTTCCTATGAGCCGCCCAGGATAGAGGTGCTGGGGACGCTGTCCCGTGAGTAAAGAATGCAGGCGAGATAGGACCACATAACATCAGGTAGTTATGTACTCACCATAAAGCTCGATGTATGTGGTCCATCTTGCCTCACATTCTTACGTACCCTCCCACCTGCCCCCTTCCTGTAGGATTTGGAGGAAAATTGGCTCTAAGAACCCTTCAATGTCAGTTGTTTTTTCTTTCCTTTCTGGCTGGAGCTCCTTCCAGTGGTGGTTGTGTATGGGGTGTGACTGGAATGGCTGCAAACTAGATCTGTGGCTAGGGCGAGGTGCATTTTGGGATACCGGGTTAGCCCAGCCAATTAGAGACTTTCATGCTAGAGAAATAAGTTGGCTGAGTCGGAGCCGATTCTTGTCTCCGAACCCGTGAGTAAAGAATGTGAGGTGAGATGGACCACATACATCGAGCGTTATGGTGAGTACATAACTACCTGTTTTAGAAAATGGTAGTGAGAGAGTACAGAGCATGCAGGGAAAATCTGAGATTTTCTGCTGTATCAGAGAAACTGGAAGGAACAGACTGTATTAATTTTATGAAAGCACAGATAAGCAACTGGACTGGTAGTCCTCTACAGAATTTAACTCGTTACATCCAAGTGATGCCTCCAGGTGCATCTGCAGTTAACTCCTTCTGACGCCACTAGGTGTCAAATATTGCTTATTCATATTTGCATCAGTAATTCCAAAATCCTATGTACAAGGTTTTAAAATATTTTATCTTAAAGCTTACACAATGGCAAACTCAGCTGCATTAATATTTGATCTCTGTCAAGTGTAGGTAAAGAGATATTAACTGTTGTTTTATGATATTAATTTATATCATATTCACATTTTTCTCAATTATCTCAACAGTTAAGTAACACAGACAATTCCTTGGCCTCATAAGAAAGCTCTCCGCTACATGAATAAAATGCTGTTGGCAGTATGTGTGTAACTTCAGGGTTTGCTGAGATATTGTAAGTTCACCAAATATTACAAACGTAATAGTTACTGTGTTTACTGTGACTTATAAAATTTAGTTTAAGACCTAGAACTAAAATTTAGTTTAAGACCTAGAACCTAAAGAATCTTACCAGTATGAAAATAGTTTGTGCTGAAGGGTTTGCCATTTATTCTTCTTTCATAATTTCTATGGTATGAACAGATATGAACATTTATTTGAAATGTGAGGACATAATTTGTTTCTGTCAAAAGGCTTAGGGCGCCGCCCATTGGAAGTTACAGTGCAAACTTCCCAAGTGCCACTGGAGTGAATTGGGTTAATGGAAAGGGCACAAAGCTGGCTGTGAGAAAGTAAAGATGCAGTCATACCAGCAGAAAGAATTGATCCTTACAAAACTGTGACAGATGGGCAAAATATTAAAAACTGGAGACAGTAGACTGCTTGTGGAAAAGGATCATTCACTGTACACCAGGCAGAAGACAAGCAAATTTATCCCAGCAGTAAGGGAATGTCGAGAGACAAATGTGAGGTGCAAGTTGCTGTGCCCAGCTGTCTTCAGAATATTTCTTTCCTGGAAGATCAAAGTTGTTCTTTAATGCAGGACAGACTAAGAAGGAAATGCAAAACGTTGTCCAGCAAAAACTGAGCTGTCAAACAAAAGGGGACCCTGTTTCTCATTTTCCTGATAAGAAAGGTAATAGAGAGGTTTTGCCAGTGAAAGCTTTTCCATTGTTGCAAAGGAAAATGCTTCACAGACAGAAAAATGCATAGGAGCTGACTAGAAGAATGAAGAGTAGTTTTGGACCTGAACCGGAGTCTGGGGTTGTGAGATGGGGATGAACGGGAAGATCTGCAGCATTGAAGTAGTGAATAAATGTGAGACTATAAATTATAAATCACACTTGTGAAATATGACTTTACAAGAACAAGTGGAAGGATTGGATGTTTGTTGACTGTTAAAGTTATGGGGGACTGAAATGCATATGTCCCACTTCATGTCACAAATGTTAGGAAGGAGGAGAAAAAAAAAAGAAAAAGAAGTAATAAGAAAAAAAGTTTAAACTGTATTTGCATGGGACATTTCATGATGCAAACTGCTTGTTATAAAGTATTTCCAGTTATTGCTGTATATGACAGTCAGATGCAGACCCTTTATTTACCTCGGGAGTTCACTGCTGTTATAGTTACAGACAGCTGTTTATATTCCACCAGATGCTAATACTTGCACAGTTCTAGGTCACCTGTTTGACATCATTAACTTGCAACAAAACATCCACCCTGAAGCTGTTCATATCTTAGCTGGTGATTTCAGTCAGACGTACTTCGTTCTCCTCACATTTCATCAACACATCAAATGTGCAACCAGGGAGGAAAATACACTGGACAAGGCCTACTCAAATATTAAGGATGGCAATAGAGCAAAACAGGTGCCTCATCTAGGCCACTCAGACCATTTGTCCATACTGTTGACTCCAGTGTACACTCTTGTTAGGAGAAAAGACTAGATTATTACAAAAACTATTAAAATATAGCTGGAAGGTGCAGTCTTGCAGCTACAGGATTGCTTTGAAAGAACTAACTGGGACATTTTCGAGGGTCAGGATCTGGAAGAGCACATCAGCAGTACTCTGCTACATAAAAACCTATGTTGACAATGTCACTGTCAGCAGGCACATTTGTGTATACCCTAGTCAGAAGCTCTGGGTGACGAAGGAGGTTAGATCTCTTCTCAAGCACTGCAAAACAGCCTTCAGGTCTGGCAGCAGAGTCCTTTACGGCATGGCTAGAGCCAACGTAAAGAAAGCCAGCAAATAGCCTAAAACGACATGTAAAAGGAAGATAGAGGACCACTTCACCAACAAGGACCCACAATGACTATGGCAAGGTGCACCAACAGATAGGTGAAGCATTCCCCCATCTATTCCAGCCTCCTACAGCCACACCTTCACAGTATTAGAGCAATGATGTAAGATGTGTGCTGAAAGTGGTTAATCCAAAAAAGGCTGCAGGCCCTGATGGAGTGGCAGGATGCGTGCTGAAAGAATGCGTGGACCAGCCCTGTGGGGTCTTCACAAAGATCTTCAACCTGTCCCTAAGTCTACTATTCCATTTTGTCTGAAGTCAACTACGATCATTCTACTGCACCCATAGTCTGTATGACAACCATCCAGTGGAACTTACTGCATTCATCATGAAGTGCTTTGAACAACTGGTTCTGCGACACATCAAGAACAGTCTCACAGTTATCTTGGATACACACCAGTAAACTTACAGAGCAAATAGGTGTATGGAAGATGCCATCTCCACTGCCTTACACACTGCACTTTGTCATCTTGAGCAGCAGGGAAGCTATGTGAGGATGCTCTGTGTAAACTTTAGTTCAGCTTTTAACAGTTATCCTCTGATAGACTGGTCACTAAACTCACTGGCCTAGGACTTTCACAACCTACCTGCTGTTGGATTAAAGACTTTTTGACGGTCTTCAGATGGTTAGACTAGGATCATACCTCTTCTCCATTATCAGGCTGTACACTGGTGTCCCAGAAGGCTGTGTCCTGAGCCCCCTTCTTTATACCCAAGACTGTGTCCCCTCTCATTCTACTAATACCATCATTAAGTTTGCAGACGACACCACAGTGGTTGGACTTATTTCAGGAGACAAGACAGCATGTAGAGATGAAGGTCAAAGACTGGCTGCATGGTGTACTGACAACCTTGCCCTGAATTTTGCCAAAACAAAAGAACTCGTAATAGATTTCCGGAGGCACAAAGCAGATCACAACCCATTATACGTCAATGGAGACTGTGTGGAAAGGGTTCCTGCCTTCAAATTTCTATGTGTACATGTGGCAAAAAATCTCTCTTGGTCCATAAACACCGTGGAGGCAGTCAAGAAGGAACAGCAGAGACTCCCATTTCCTAAGGATTCTCAGGAAAAATCTGCAGGAAGAGCTACTGGTGTCTTTTTACCGCTGTTTATTGCAAGTGTGCTGACATACTGCATTTTCATGTGGTATGCCACGTGGTATGCCAACATCTTGGTAGCAGACAGGAAGACCCTTCAAAGGATCATTATCTCTGCCCAGAAAGTCATTGGCTGCTCACTGCCCTCTTTGGAGGAACTCTTCAGTTCTCTGTCTCAGCAGGACAGCCAACATCTTGAAAGACCCTTCTCACCCTGGACATCACCTGTTTGAGTTGTTGCCTTCTGGTAGACTGTTCAGCTTCCTTCCATCTTGGACAAACAGAGTTAGGAACAGTTTCTATCCCAGGGCCATACATGAACTGAACAATGCTAAATACTCACAGAGTACAGATATTTGCCATTTGCACTATAAGGCGTATGTTTACATTTCTCTGTGCCGTACTTTGCATTTTTAGTTCTAAAAAGGAAGATGGGAATAAATTCCCTCTCTCCCCAACCTGAGAACAAGTCAAACCAAACAAATAGTATAAGGTACAGTATTAGTCAGGCCTGTTTTTAATAGTAACTCTCAAGCAATTAGAAACTACAGATGTTCATCGTGCATACAGCTGCAGTCATAACAGATGGGTTTTCCTGCCGTCAGGCGGGTCCTCGGTCGGCCGAATTCCAAAGTCTAGGTCCGGCGTCGGATGTCGTTGCTTCTTCCCTGACGTCAGTGCGACAGGGGTATAAAAGAACCAGCCGACGCCATTTTCTTCAGTCTTTCTTGCCGCGCGGTGCCCGAAGCAGAAGCGTTCGCAAGTGCCGGTCGGCCAGCTCCTGAGATTACGAATATTTTTCAACTGAAGTCTTCTTGAAAGCTAAGTACCCCGTTGGGGAAACTTTTCTTGCCTCAGACCGATGTCAGACAAAGTTAATAATTGCATTTCTTGTGGGAAACAAATACCGCATAAGGATTTCCATTCCCTCTGCATTCCTTGCTTAGGCCCAGACCACGACGTCTCGGCCTGTCGTTTTTGTGCTACATTCAACAGACGCACTATTAAGCGTCGGGCGGAGTTCGCCCAACACTATTTTGGCAAAAAGTTTAATTACATTATGTCGTCTGATAATCCGACTCCAGTTTTGAGTAAAAGACACAAAGATAAGGACCGACATACGAGGTCTGCGACTTCTGCCGACACCACGCTAAAGCCGACTACTGGTGCTCCGGTTCTCAGCGAGGCGCCTACACAGCCCCTGACTACAGATGACACTTCATTAGCGATGTCTTCTGTGCCCGAGGTCGCAGGCTCTTTGGCCCACACCCCGACTACAGATACCGAAGCCACTCTTGGCAGGGAAACTCAGAGTTTAGACAGGCCTGCCACCTCTCAAGGTGTCTTCAGGCCTTCTTCTTCTTTTTCCATTAAGGCTTTCACTAAATCTAAAGCAGCCATGCATTCTAAGAGACAAGCTCCACAGGGCCCCTCTCAAGGCCCCATGCCTAAAAAGCAGATGCTCAAAATGGCTGAGGATTTGATTACTCTTATCAGGGGTTTTCAACCCCCCTCGGACAAAAGGCCCAGAGTGGAGGAAGAATACCCTTCCTCGGACCAGGCCTCCATTACTTCAGAACATTCTGAAGACCAGGAACATTCATACTCCCCTTTTGAAGATTCTGATGCAGAGGAGTCTGTCTCCCCTCCTGAGGACTACTCTTTTGGGGAAACCTTGCATACCTTGAGGGAACACTTCCATTGGGAAGGCCAAGATTACTCAGACTCCAAGAAAAGGCTCAGGGATTTCCTCTTGCTCCCTCAGCACAGGCCTCTGGCTATCCCTCCTGTCTTAGACATACTAGATGATGTGTATTCAGAGGCCAGCCTTAACCCAGATTCTTTACCTCCAGCTTCAGTCAAGCCTGACGGGTATTACCGGGTTCCTGATTCACACCAATTCCTATACAAAAGCCATGCGGCTGACCCAGAAACTATTTCACAGGGTCCCAAGGGAATTAAGGCCTCCACTGCCAAAAATCCATTGCCTTCAGAGAGAGATTCCAGAGCTTTAGAAAGGTGGGGGAAAAAGGTATACACCTCGGCCACCTTAACCATGAGGGCATTAAACTGTCAGTTCCATATGTTAAAGTATCAACAGTTTTTGTTATCTCAGTTGAAAAGCAAAATGTCACAACCTGAACAACCAGACTTGAAGGAGTTGCAGGATTTGTTGCATAGTGCAGAGCAAGTGGGTAAACATACCTTGCAATGTGGTTTTGATGCTTTAGAGGCCTCATGTAGAGATGCTGTTACAGGATCAGTCATACGTAGACATGCTTGGCTCAAAGAGCAAACCTTACCAGATCATGTCAAAGCTAAACTACTAGATGCACCTCTTCAAAAAGATGTATTGTTTGGTGTTAAAGCTGAGGAGGTATTAAAGAAAATGGAGGAAAAGGCAAAATCAATGCAAACAGTGAAAGATTTCCTACAGGTACAACCTCCACGTTTCAGTAGAAATTGGCCTTCAAAAAAATTGGTCCTTTCCAGCCACGGACAGACCTCAAAGAGGTAGATACAGGCACCCGAGGGGTAGAGGGCAATCTCAAGGATCATTTAGAGGCAGACAATGGCAAGCACCTACACCAAGAGGTGGTGGGGATAGTTCACAGCCATTCAGAAAGCAGAACCAATGACTTTCCCCTTTGCATGCCAAGCAAGGCTCAATTGGCAGCACCTTTAGGCGGAAAACTGGAGTTATTTTTGAAAAATTGGCATATTGTCACAAAAGACAAATGGATCCTGGACATTATAGACAGAGGCTACAGATTCCACTTTCACACACTTCCAAAAATGAGAGGCATGCCAAACCTGCCACACAAACAAAGGGCAGAGGCACAAAAACAAATTTCAGATCTCATGGACATGAAAGCTATTCAAGAGGTACCTGCACAAGAACAGGGTCAAGGTTTTTATTCCAGACTATTCCTGGTACCAAGGAAGGGCAAAGATTGGAGACCTATTTTGGACCTATCCATCCTAAACACATATTTACTCGTACCAAAATTCAAGATGCTCACATTACAGCAGCTCCTACCCATGCTGGGCAAGGAGTCTTGGCTGGTAACATTGGACCTCAAGGAGGCATACCTGCATGTCCCAATCAGACAAGATTGCAGAAGATACCTCAGATTTCTTGCAGGTTCAACCCATTATCAATTCTCTGCATTGCCCTTTGGCTTATCTACTGCGCCCAGAGTGTTCACGAAATGCCTGGCATCAGTAATTGCCTTCTGCAGACTTCAAGGGATACAAATATACCCATATTTGGACGACTGCCTGATCCAAGCGGACAGCAAACACATACTTCTGAAACACCTGGCGTTTGTAATAATGTTGTTGAATTCTCTGGGATACACAGTAAAAACAAAAAGAAATCAAGACTAATACCCTCTCAAACAATAATTTTCCTGGGTGCCAGCTTGAATACAAACACCCAGATGGCCTACCTCACGCCAGAGAAACAAGGGCAACTAACTCATTACTTCAGAAAACTGGCAACCTTCACCAGGCTGACTGCAAGGAAAATCCTGCAGGCTCTGGGATTCATGGCATCTTGTATCCTGCTAATCCCATGTGCAAAGCTGCATATGAGGAAACTTCGATGGTACCTAAAAAACTTATGGTCTCAACACAGCCACAGTTTGGAAACAATTATACCACTGATTCCATGTTTTCAAAAGGAATTTCTGTGGTGGGCTCAAGCATGCCAAAGAAACATAGGTCTCCCATTCTGCAAGCCTCAAGCAAATCAAGTCATCACAATAGACGCCTCGGACTACGCCTGGGGGGCGCACATGACAGATCGGCGCATTCAGGGCAAATGGTCCCAAAAAGAAAACCACCTACACATCAATCAAAAGGAAATGCTAGCAGTACAAAATGCTATTATGGCCTTCAAAGACTTACTGCATCCAGGCCAACTATTGATGAGGACAGACAACACCACAGTGATGTGGTACATAAACAAACAGGGAGGAACTCATTCATACCCCCTGTGCAGACTAGCCATGTCCCTTTGGAACATGGCTCTGGAATTGCAAATCCAACTTCAAGCACAATTCCTGCCAGGGAAGGAAAACACGCTGGCAGACAACCTAAGCAGAAATATGACAGATCCACACAAATGGAATTTGCATCCTCAAGTTTTTACAAAGATAATTCAAGCATGGGGAAGGCCAGACATAGATCTCTTTGCCACCCACAGAAATTACCAATTGACAAAATTCTGCTCAAGGACCTTTCATCCACACGCCTGGAAAGTGGACGCACTCTCTTTCAGTTGGACAACAATGACAGTTTATGCCTTTCCACCGCTTCCTCTGCTTCCTAAAGTTCTATTAAAAGCCAGAGCAGACAGACCAAAGATGATTCTCATTGCTCCAGACTGGCCAAGACAACACTGGTACCCACTCCTGAGGAGCCTGACGCATTCCCCACCATGGATCCTGCCTCTAATGCCTCTTCTACTGACTCAGCACAACTTCAAAACTCTTCACAGTCAGCTGAAAACACTCAATCTAGCCGCATGGATGATTCCTTAAATCCACAACAGACCCTACTCTCCAAGGAGGTGCAGGATGTCATTTTGGAGGCCAGAAGGCCTTCTACTAGAAAAGCCTACTCCGCAAAATGGAAACGGTTTTGTGCCTGGAATCAGAAAAAGGGTCAGAATCCTGAAATACTGAATTTACCTCAAATATTACAGTACCTAGCTGAGATGCTAAGCAGTGGACTTTCATTCTCCTCCATCAAAATCCATGCCTCAGCCATTTCTGCAGAATACAACACTGATCCTCCTTTATTCTCTCACCCTCTCTTAAGACAGTTCCTCAGAGGAGCTAAGAATATAAAACCCCCAAGGAAGCAACCAGTACCTGCTTGGGACCTCAATTTCATTCTAGAAAAACTGACCCTGCCTCCTTTTGAGCCAGCTGCTTCAACAGAACTGCAATATTTGTCATGGAATACAGCCTTCCTTCTGGCTATCACCTCAGCACGCAGGGTTTCGGAACTACAAGCCCTCATGGCTGTGCAGCCTTTCATCATTTTCCATCAGGACAGAGTTTCCTTATGAACCAACCCTTATTTTATGCCAAAGGTAGTATCCAGGGTAGCCTTGAATCAGGCTATCCACTTACCTACCTTTTACCCTAATCCACAAAACAAAGGGGAGAGGCTACTACATTCCTTGGACATTCACAGACAGCTCCGTTATTATTTGGACAGAGCAAAGCCTTACAGAAAATCAGAGCAACTCTTTGTGTCCTATGCTACAGGTGCTCAAGGGAAGCCTATTTCCAAACAGACAATCTCAAAATGGATAGCCCACTGCATTCGCTTTTGTTACTCTTTTCATGGTAAAACTGTACCTACAGGCATCAGATCTCACTCCACAAGGGCCACAGCTGCAGCTTTCCTCAGGGGGGTTCCTACCAAAGATATTTTGGAAGCAGCCACTTGGAGTTCTGTACATACTTTCTCCAAGCACTATCACCTACCATTATACTCCAAATCTAGAGCGGGCTTTGCCACTGCAGTCTTGCAGGGCATCCTGGCTCCTCCTAGTTCCACTTAGTGCCTACCACCCCTTCTTTAGCTTTGGGATTCTACCCATCTGTTATGACTGCAGCTGTATGCACGATGAACATAGTACAGTTTTGTACCTACCATAAATGTAGATGTTCGAGTGCTAATACAGCTGCAGTCCAGGTTGCCCTCCCTCCTTCCCCTCTTGGGACAGGCCTAATTGCGAACACCTCCTCATACAACATGATTGGGGTATTCTTTTATGGTGTATTTGCTTGCAACTACTGTTTTTTGATTTTATTGTATTGCATTATTACATAAATTTATGTTTTGCCTTCCTTCTGGGGGCACCTGACATCTGGGGTAAGGAAAAACTGAAGAAAATGGCGTCGGCTGGTTCTTTTATACCCCCTGTCGCACTGACGTCAGGGAAGAAACGACGACATCCGACGCCGGACCTAGACTTTGGAATTCGGCCGACGGAGGACCCGCCTGACGGCAGGAAAACCCATCTGTTATGACTGCAGCTGTATTAGCACTCGAACATCTACATTTATGGTAGGTACAAAACTGTACTTTATCTGAGATCTACCAGTCCCCATGGGTGCCTGTTAAACCGAGAGTTTACTGTATTGCCAAAGGTTAAAGTAAGGTTAAAGTATAGCAAAATAAGGGGGAATCTCCCAGAAGAACAGTTGCAACTGCAGAGGGCTAAGTAGAAAGTAAGGGAGTATCTGGATGTTGTTGTGTCTTTCGGCTTTTCCCGGTTAGGGGTCGCCACAGCGGAACTCCGGTCCACTAATGATTGGCAGTAGATTTTTACGTGCCGAGTTGTCAGCCCTGATGCACAACTTTCAACGAAGGTACACCCATTCACGCATCTGGATAATATGCATGAATTTAGAAAGATGACTGTAGAGCTACTATTTTGTCCAGAGTGCAAAAACTCTTAGTACGACGACTTTGGCAACAGAAAGAAGGAGGAGTTTTGCCAACCTTAGGGAGCCTATAACAAGAAAAGTAACCAGAGATCCTGTAGAGGTATTAGAGATATCTAGAAAACTTTATGAACAATTGTATGAAGCAGAAGAGAATACAAATAAAAAATAGAAATGGAAGTATGTAGGGAAGACTTAAATATTACAAGGTTAGATGTAGATGAGGCTCAACAATTAACAGTTAAGATAGGAGGATGAGATGAGATAACTTTGACTTATAATCAATTTGCATGAAAGTCTTCAAGAATATATGCTATTCCTGTGAAAATTTGAAGATAGGAGGGAAGAAAATACTAAAGATGTGTGGAGGGTTTTGTTTAACAGTATTTTAAAAGGAGGGTAAGCACAAACATCCTGGAAGAAAACTGTGGTGGCTGTAATACTTAAAAATTGTAAAGACCCATCAGATCCAGCTTTACATTGGCCCATTTCAATTTTAAACCATGAATACGATGTAAATTTTCATTATGCACCGATGGAGATTTTGGTCTTTCCAAAAAAGGGAAGGGTACCCAAAAGGGTACCAGATCGAGAAAGGGCGAATACCTCATCTAGGTAAAGGGACAGATGTAACAGATTTAATTGGACTGGCTAAGTTTCAGAGGATGACTGCATCTCATCAGAAGAAATTGAATCAGTTGTTTTTTTTGTTTCTTTGGGCCCGAGGAGGGTTGGGTCCAATAATTTTAGTTTTCTCAGATTCGAGGTTGAAAGTTTAATACATCTTTTTCCTTTTCCTTGATGGCTCCAAAGCTGATGAAGATTCCTTTGGAGATTCTGCTTAGACTTTCTTTTGATTTGGGGAACTTTATCCAGAAATGGTATCTCCAAAAGAAGAGGGAAGTGTAATCCCTTTAGTATCGATTTATTTTATGTTCTACAAGGACCCTGAGGTTAAAAGCATGACAAGTAATTAGTGTCTTCTTGCAAATGCAGAGGCCCTAAGCAATAAACGCATAAACTGTGGGCATCTGAAAGAGGAATTTTGTGCCCGCATTTAGAACACTTATTAAAACCAGCAGCCCCTTTCTCAGACATGAGGACAACTTTAAAAACAACCACCAAACAGTAACGAGAGGCCAAAAAACAGCGACAATTAAAGAAAGTGTACAATAGTAGAAAAAAGTATGAACGTTTTTTTGTAAGGAAAAAAGGGAAAGAGAAGAAATACCAACAATGGTATGAAAGAATTACAACAGTGTCAAAGGAAGAGAATTAACTAACAATAGTAACCAAGATTATCAGACAGGTAATAAAGCGGACAGAGGAAAAAAAACAGTATTAAGTATAGAATTACAACTAAAGGAGATGAGGGAAAGAGCAAGGTTGTAAAAGGCTAACAGGATAACAGACCAATATAAAACTCTTGAAGATAAAGTTTTAAAAATTTATTGTAACCCAAGCTTGAGAGAACCAAGAACCACATATTTTGCTGGAAGCAGCAAAGGAGATCTGAGATAATTGGTATTGGTGCATTGTGGGTAAGGGAGAGGCTCGAAAGTGCTAGGTTACCACAAGCTTTAGCAATGGCCGAGTCTGATTGAAGGGATCGGACCTGAACCCATCAGTTGAGGAAGAATGAAAATGGACAACATAGATGGAATGTTAAGGTGGGTACGTAATTTATTTTTATAAAGTGTTTGTCTGTAATAGTTAAAAGAATGGCAGAGGTGTTCCCAAAATTAATATCTATGGGTCAGTGTGGTTTTGTGGAGGGGAGGCAAACATTTGACCACATTAGTAGAACAGTGATGATTCAGAGGGAAGCTGAATGTAAGAAAATGCTGCTGCTGTTAGGTCTTGATGCAGGGAGAGCATTTGACAGAGTAAGATGGGATATTATGAGTAGGGCAATGGAAGTCTCTGCATTCCCTAACACAGTAATAAGGCTAATTAGGAAGATCTGTGAGGGATCAGAGGCAAAAAATAAAGTAGGAAGACTTCCTTTCTGATAAGTTGTCTGAAAAGAAGATCCAATCAGTGGTGTCCTTTTTCCTCTTTATTTGCATTATATTAAGAGCCATTTGCAAAGAAAATAAGGGACTCAAAAATTTAAGGATATAATTAGTATGGTAATCAAGATAAGTTTGCTGTATTTGGAACCAATATTATTTTGTACATGATGAAACCAGAAAATGACTGGTCAGTGTTGTGGAACATTCTGAGACAGTTTCATATTTTTTCAGGATATAAAATGAATGCAGACAAGATGAAGGCTATGGGTGTAAACTGTGTACCTACACATGAATTGGTTCAGCGGCACCCATATTTATGGTAACATGATAAAATGAAGTGTTTAGGAGAATGGGTTAAAAAAAATCTGTTGTGGCAGCTAAGGATATGTGTGAAAAGACTAAACAAAAAGATGGTGCGAAAACTGAGAAATGGAAGCTCTTGTTTATGGATGTGAATAGCAAGATACTAGCAGTGAAAATGGTTTAGCCAATTTAGTTTTATGTAGAGGTCAGGCAAATTTTTTCAACCAGAGAAGTTGTGGATGGTAATTAATGAAAAGTTGAAGGATTTTGTCTGGGAGGGAAAGAGGGTAAGAGTCAGTTGGGATAGGCTGATCCTCTTCCAAGAGAAGAAGGTTTAGAATTAACTGATTTGAAGGGATATTTTAGACCTACACAGTTAAGACTCACGTATATAACACAAGCTGAAAGTTATAATTCAAGTGGAAAGGAAGGATGATGATGACGGGGGAAATTCAAGAAATAAGGAGAGAATGGGATTTTGGATGCAGCTCTTTAAGTAGAGTAATAGCCATACATATTATTATATTCATAAAATAGCAGAAATATTTTTAAGTACTAAGCCAACACAGAATGGAAAAAGATTCTGCCAATAGGGATGACTGCAGATAGGGGTACAGAGAATACACAAGAGGGGGCTGGAATTTACTGACGAAAACTGGCAAAAGAATCAAGGTATTTGGAGCAAATAACTAAGAGAGGGAAAGAAGCAAAGAGGACTGCAAGTTACAGACTGCCGTCCCTGTCAGGGACTGATATCAGAGTATTAGGCAAAGAGAAAGGGATAGAGAATCTTAAGTGAAACACTTGCTGTGGTAGAGTTTTATTTGAGTCTAGAGCAGAAGCTGCTGTTTAAAAAGGAATAATTAGTAGGGTATAAAAAATACTGCACAATAACTATAGGCATCTATCCGAGGAGATTAGAAAAGATTGGGAAGAGAGATTGGATAAGCAATTCACAAAGTGTAGAAGATTTAGGATTTTTGCTTGGAAGGGAAAAATGTATTTTTATTCCCAAGCAGACTCCAAAGCATTTTTCTGAAGTAAATGGCAAATGAAGTTGCCTCTTTCTTCCCCATCACACCTCCAACATTTGCATTCTCAGGTAGATGGCAAATGCTGGAGGTGTAACTACTCGAAGGTTGCCCAATGTATATTGAAAGTCCAATGCAAAAGAAATGCACCAGACTCCTCCAGCAGACTACAACTGAAATGAATGGACTGGAAACAGCACAGCTGAATAAACCAAGTGTGGTTTAATTTCGTAGCGCATTTGCCTTCAGTAAAAGCATCATCAGAGATAAATAACAGAACACATTAAGCAAATCTGTTTAAATATACCTCTTGCAAGGTATTTAACCAATAAAAACCCTTATCTAGAACAAGTGTAGCAGCATTTAAAATGACAGTGTCTACATATGAAGCACAAATGCATATAAAACAGACATAAAACTTAATACTGTGCTACTTAAAAATGTAAATACTTATTTTAATTTAGCAACTCTCTTTTAAAATGCAGTTAAGAGATAACATCATTTAATCCAGGCGTATTAGTTGCATTTAGCTAAGTCTGCCAGTTTAATTCCTTCTGTTCTAATAACCATTCATGATCTCCCCCTCTGTCCGACATATAAACCCTGTCAATGTAAAAAAGAAATCTCGACAGTACATAATATGTTTAAAAAGAGCATTTGTAGATTTGGGTTTTTTTATATCATAAACTTGTTCATAAATCCTTTGTTGTATCCTTCTAGTGGTTTTACCTGTGTAGCATGCAGAGCAAACTGAACTTTTCTGGCAAGGTAAACAACCATCTTCGTAATATAATCACATACCCCTGGAGACATGAGTCTTGTCATGTCCATCAACAACCACATATGGTCCATCTTGTACAAATTTACAATATTTGCAATGGCCAGACTGTCATTTTTGAATGTAAAAATCTTGTCCTACAACTATTATTTTCTTTCAAAAATATCCTTGAGGTTTTCACCCACTGTGTGTGATTTTGAGTGCTAGACCTAAAACTTTGTGATATTCAGCAGCAAAAACTGTATTCCAGGTTTCGTTTAAAATACGTCTTAGTTCTGATGTCTGATGGTTAGATCTAATAATCATAGCACCAACTCTTTCATGATTGTTGGTGACACTCTTTTTACTCTGTGAAAATTCATCCATTTTATTAGTGTTACGAAGTAAAGGGATAAATTTACCTTGTCTACCTTCTAACATTTCCATCTTAACAGATTCAACCAATTCAGTAGGATAATTCCTTTCATAGAACATATTGCCAAGCTTGTTTAGCTCCTCTTTAAACTGGCAGATCCAGTTAAATGCAATTAAACTTGGATTAAATTATGTTTTATCTCTTAACTGCATTTTAAAAGCAAGAGCTGCTAAATTAAAGTAAGTATTTAAATATTTTTACACTTTTAAGTACCACAGTATTAAGATTTATGACTTTTACATCTGTTTTATATGTATTTGTAATTCGTATATATGCAGTCTCACTTTAAATGCTGCCACACTTGTTCTAGGTTTTTATTGGTTAAATACCTTTGAGAGGTATATTTAAACAGATTTTCTTCCTGTGTTCTGTTTATCTGTAATGATGGCTTACTGAAAGCGACAGCGCTTAGAAATTAAACCATACTTGTTTATTAAGCCGTGCTGTTTCCAGCCCGCTCATTTCAGTTGTGGTCTGCTGGAGGAGTCTGGTGTGTTTCTTTTGCTAAATGTTGGAGGTTCATTTGAGAAGAAAGACATAACTGGGAGAATATGTGTTAGGGGTCTGATGAGTTGGCAGACTTTAAACATTCCCCATAGAGTGCTCTGTCAGAAATATTGGATGAGCAAGTGGGTGTAACTAAGGAAATGATTTTTTGAGGTGGGATACAGGATCTTAATTGCCTGGACATAGTAAGGCCTTGTTAAGTTTAATTCTGGTGGCTGGCAAGAAAGCAGTTACTAGAAAATTGTAATCAAAGTCTAAACCAACTGCTCCTGAAATAGTGAATAGGAAAAGAGGTAAAAAAACTGAAAGTGGGATCTTTAAAAAAGGGTAGGAACAAACTGAATAGAAAAAAAAAGGGAATTTGTAGGAACAATCCAAGCAAAATTATGTTTTGGAGGAGTAGTGAGGTTTAAAGGAAGGCAGAATTTATTAGTTTATGTAAAGTTGGATTGATAATAATTGCATAAAAACACGTTTGTGATGTGTAATGTTTGTAACTGTGAAATGTGTCAACATATTTTTTTATATTACAGTAGAGAGTCGATTGTACAAACGTCAATTATCCAAAACGTAGGGTTACCACCTTTTCAAATTGCCAAAGTGGGACATTTTTGGTACAAACATCAGATTTTACAGGCCGATACATACTCACGGTCAGTACAAAAGTTAGAACTTAAATTTTTTGCTTAAATAAAAGCTTATTCTTGTAGCATTTTAGTTGCTTATTCTGTTTCTTATAACATTTAGGTATTTTAGACACAGAATAACTGTTTTATGCAACTATTACATAAAATATAGGAAATAATTTTGTCCTAAAATCTCAGGACATTTGCCATTTTTACAATTTTTTGTCAGGACACAACTGCCCAAAGAGGGACTGTCCCTCGCAAAGTGGGACAGGTGGTAACCCTACAGTTATCCGAACCAGTATTTTAAAGTTTTCTGGTAGGAAAAATCATAAAGTCCGAATATGTAAACATTATATGCATTCACTTAAGCATTTTTATTGAGCATTTAGCCAGCTCGTGTGTGAAAAATATTCTTTATTGTCCACTGGAAACAATGAATGGCTGAAAACATTATTCCTGCGTGCAGGAAAAAAAAATAAGATTTTAGAAGTTTTTTTATCTGGTTCAATTATATGTTTGATTATCTGAACTACCCCAGGTCACAATTAGTTCGGATAATCGATTCTGTACTGTATATACATGCATGTGTGACTATGTCTAAAATTATAAATCAATAGAGGTGTTAAAAAAAAAAAAAAAAAAAAAAAAAACCTTGGCGAAAATTAAAAAAAAAAAAAAAAAGTCTTTGAGGTTATGACTGTTGAGATGTTTTGCAGTTGTCTGATCTGTCTCCAAGAAGAGTTGCTGTACTTTTGGGAAAAGGTGGTTTCCTTTGCCTCCATAGTTGGTTAATACGCAGGTGATCTTATTAGACTTAAGTGGTTTAGGCCTCAGTTTTTCCTCTTTCAAGTTGCATGTGTTAGTTTTCTCTGCACATCATGACTTTTTATTAATGTAAGATTGTGAATGAGAAGCAGCTGGTCAGGCTGTTCACAAAAAGAGTGCTGCATCTCCGTCTGTTAAGGGACCCCTACCTCTTTCAAGTGGATTGATAGCTGCATGTATTTACCATCAAATTATCAACTTTCCTTTAACAAATGCTATACTCCTGTAAGTGCACATGGATTTTAGGAATGTCTTTATTGGAGACATCTCTACCATGACCATTTGATCTGTAGTGCATACCTTCAAGTATTATAGTCTCAACAACAGTTCTGATAATCTGGTCTCATTTAGAAAAACTGTATAACAGGACTTTGCCTAAAGTGCTTGTGCAGGCCTTTGTTTTCTCCACAATTTTTCTTCCTCCTTAGGATTCGTTACAATCAAGGACCCATCCCCCTTGGTTAAATATAGTAAATAAGATGTTCATCTTGTGGATCATTGTTGTAGTAGGCTTGGCTGTATGGGGTATATCCTGCTACGGATATAACATCCGGACAGCTTCCAAAGCTTTAGGGCAACTTCCTTGCACCCAAACCATCATTCAGCTTAAGCAGAGCAGACTAAAAAGTAAGAGTTGGACACGGTCAATCCCAGGAAGAATGCCACAGTTTAAATCTACTGTCTTATTATCTTCACATTTCCCTAAACATTAAAAAGTTCGGCTTGATCCTTGCTTCCACACACACTAGATCATGCAGTCTGTCATTTCTGCACATTACAGTCCCAACACTCCCATTTGTTATGTGGCATGGAGAGCAATTTACTTCTTGGAGACCTAGATTACACGTGTGTCTCCTTTCTGATCGTATCCTTTGCCAGGCTAAGATTGTAGAAAATGTAGTGTCACTTCCTAAAATGTCTGGAAACTCCACTACCACTCTTTGGGGGGGGGGGGGCGACAAAAAGTCACCCTACTGATTTCCACAATTCAGAGGGAGTTCAAATGGTAAGTAGATGAATTTGCAGACTGACCCAGCAATGCTGTATTTAACCACTCAGGGTTCACAAATTTTGCTTGTGAGACAAATTGAGAATCCAGTTCCACTGGAGCAAACAATGCAGGAACAAGTAGGAAAGCATCAAAGATTTTTTTTTAAATCCTTTTTGCTTGCAGGCCATCAAGATTTCCCCAGTCAGATCTGTGTTGTGTATTCCCCCTTACTATGGGTGAATGCAGTACAGTACAGGGCAAGAGCTATATGAAGAGGCTGTCATTTGGACAACCATGAGATTTGCTTGTGCCCTCTCTGGCACCCAGTGAGGGTTTTACTGTAATGGTCTGGTCCCACCACATGAGACTGTTCAGCCTTCATCACTTATGGAGCCACTATAATTTCACCACGCAAGTGCATTCTTTGCAATTTAAGAGCAGGTTTCTTGAGTGTTGTGGTCATACCCACAGTGTGACTCTTATTGTAGACAATCGTGAAATCTGTAACATCTAAGAGATTTGTCGATCATTCCTTTATCAAGTTAAGTAGACTATGTTTGCGCATCTGTCTACACTTGATCCCGTGAGCTATCAAACTACCTGCTTGAAATGGAACTGTTTGTAGCCGTTGTTGATTGGCATCTACTTACAGAGAGGTAGGTTTTCACACCATAAAGTTTCAGTGTAGGAACTTCAGTCAGTAACATTTTAAGCATGTTAAAGCTTTTGTCCTGTTTTGACCAAAACTAAACAGCAGCATGCACTAGTAGCTTTCTAAGAGGTACCATTTACCGAACAAGCTTGGAATGAATTTTGAAAGATGGTATACCACACCATGAAATCACATAATAAGATGACTTATCATGAAGCTTCACCATATCCACAAAATATTTGACTTTATCTGAATCCAGTTTGAAACCATCTGTAGGTATGACTTTTACTTGAGATTTGATACCCAGATTGAGTCTTCTCTTAAGTTTCAAGCCTTTTGTCCGTCTGTCTGCGTAATAGTTTAACAAGATGCAGATACCAAATTTTTGCTTGGAAGAACCCCAGACTAGCAGGAATTAGTTTGAGTTAATCGTAACTGTGGTAGGCACTTTTTTACTATGTGTAGTCTTATTGCTGCTCCTTAGACTTCATAGCAGTGTAAATTAAATTATTCCAGTCTGCAGCACAAATTGTTTGAATTATGACTTCACACTTTTAATGCTAGTTGTGTGGGTTACCATTTTTCCATTCAGGTCTGTGGTGCTTGAAAGGCAGAGATCATGCACTGTTAATAATTCATGCAGTGTTAATAATTCAGTGTAGCAATACTGTGGTACGGAATTTGTGGTATTTATCACCATGATTAAGCAGTTTAAATGTGGAAAACATATTGAGCAGATAAGACTGAAAACTGCTCTAACTTGTTGTTTAATTTTTTTTGTCATATTTAAATTTCTTTGATTCTGAGTGCCTAGTGTATCACATTGCCACAGCAGCTATGAATCATTTAAGTTAAATATGTTTTTTTCAGGAAACTACACCTATTGTTCCTTTTTAGTGGACTGTGCCCCTTACACCACAGATCTCCAAACATATTTCCTTTGAATTAAAAGAATAAATTTATCTCCATTTCCTAGTTGGTTTAATCATGGAAGCAGTACATATTGAGATTGGTGCTGTGGAGGCTGAGCCTCTTTATCAACAGGTGCAGTTCCCCTGAAAAAAATGGAGTTTCTTAATGCTCTTAATAGTCCATTGTTTGGGGCAATGGAGTATAGTTATGTCAGGTACTGGCATGTTTAATGCCAGTAACATCAACTAGACAGTGAGTAGAAATTTCATGGTTTGTGTTGATCGCACCTTCCAGACCTTCTGTCATCTCTGCACAGCATTACAAAAGGCAGTCTTAGACTGTATCTGGTCTAAAGGAATATTAAAGGTACATTGCTTTGAGCTAATTTTATTGCATATAATGTACCAGAAACCTTTGGCTGGTATCAAGTGCAAGAACTTAGTGTTAAACATAAATGTTCACTTTTGGTCTGTTTGTCCTATGTACAATTGTTAACCATATTTTCACCCATTCATTTGGCTCAGTTTTCAGAGCAACTGCCATTGAATCCATGTGCTTTAATTGCTGCTAATTTCTATCCCTGTTTGGAAGTGAAACTCTTTTCCTGGGCATATAGTGCTGATACAGCCTTGAAAGACGACCAGTTTTCAGACGGAATTAACCAGTAAAAAAGTTATGAAACCTTTCTGTTATCAGTAAACTGAGATTCATATTCAGCTCTTTAAGTATTGTATTCCCGAGCTTTCAGTGATTTACTTGTATTTTTATGCATGGCAGTTTTATTGAACAGAAATGTGCAGATTGTTGCAATGTGCTCTACCAATGTGTTAATTGCCGTTTGGAGTACTACCTCTGGTTTGACTCTGTATCTTTACATTGTTAGAATTATTAATCTGATTCTGAACTTTTTTTGTTGTTGAATTTGTCAGTAAATTACTCTTGGTGATCAGTATGATTCCTTTTTATCATGGCAATATCTCACAGGCATTATGAGCCAGGATGTATAGCTACTTTGAATTTTTCTAGTAAGGACACTAATATTTGTATTTTCCGTGCTTGTACTCATTTGCCTCACAGACTTCTGTTTCTGCCCAGAATATCAAAATGTTAACTTAAACTGTAACAATAGTGTCTTAATGTAGATTTAGACATTAATATTGTACTCCTGTCTGATATCAGGTTTGCAGTCTAACACTTGTGCCTTTAATCTAAGATGTTGTGGGTAGTAGTAATCTCTGCTTTTAATGTTTGTACTGCATTCACAGTTGGCATTTCGAGAGCATCAACAAACCTTTCTCTGCTTTTTGTTCCTTTGCTTTGCTTCTAATCCTTGTAACTCTTACTGCAGAATTTCTTTGCCTTTTACATATTTTTGCAGTTATTATAGTTTTCATATCCAGGCACCTACTTATTCTTAGTATGCTTTTTCATGCCAGCAGCCTCATTGGGTATGATTTATGTCTGCTCATTTCTTTCATTCTTTTTGTGCTTCATTTCTCTCTTTATTTCTAATTACAGCTTTTACTTGCATGTGCTTGAAAGCTGAGTTCACTGTATGAACATTTATTGCTTTGTCAAGCGTCAGCTTGGGTTCTCCTAATAGTCTACATCTCACTTGATCATTCGTAATTTCACACCTAGTTTTCTCTCACTCTCTCTCGTTAGTGAGTTACGCAAGTCATTAAGGTTATATTTCTGTGCTCTGTCCTTGAAATCAATCGAGAGCACCTATCACCTTCTTAACCTCTTGATTTGTCATGGAAGACTTATGTCATTTGTGTTAGACTTTTAATTCAGAATTATTTATATATTTATTTATTTACTGTTTGACTGGGCTAATTCCACTATGTTAGTAGCCTGTTTTCAGGGGAGATCCGAGGTGGTATTTATACTACTAGGGGAAGTTTGGCCAGGGCTTTGGGGAACTTCCCCCTTCACTTCTCGATAGGTGCCATGGGATCTTTAATATCTACCTGGGCTACCGCCATATCAATCATTTGGATCTACTTTTAATGTCTTATCCAAAATGGCACATTCAGGAGTGCAGCACTCCTCTTATGCTGCACTGCAGCGCCAGCAATCAATTTACCTGGTGTAGGAATAGAACCCACAACCCTCTGCACCATACTAAGTGTGCTGCATGTTGCTCCACTGACAATAAACTTTCAAGACAGGTATGATCTCTCTCTCTCTCTCTCTCTCTCTCTCTCTCTCTCTCTCTCTCCCTTTTGTAACACTTTTATTGATTTATCATCACTTTAAGACATAGGCAAACATACATTTATATAAAAGAAGACAAACCACATTAACAAGTTAACAGTTACAAACATTATATGTGACATATGTTCTTTTACACAATTATCATCAATCCAGCATTACATAAATTGATCTATTCCTCCATTCTCTTAAACCTCACACTTTCTCCAAAATATTATTCTCCATGTGTTGTTCCCATAGTTTTGTTTTCTTCTACGTAATTTGCTCCTAGCCTTTTCTGAAGATCCCACTTCCAGTTTGCCTCTGTTATAATATTCCCTGCTTGAAATACAGTTGATTTAGACTTTGATTTCCATTTTGTATTAACTGCTTTTTGCCATTTTTGCCAGCTAACAGAATTAAAATTAACAAAGATAAAGCAGGTAGTTCAGATCTTATACCCCAGTTCAAAAACACAGTGTCCTTAGTTGCACACATTTTCTCACCCAATATTTCTGACCGAGTACTCTGTGGACAGTTTTTAAAGTCTGCCACCTCATAGCACTCCCAAAACGTATGTTCCCAGTTACCACTTTCTTCCTCATTACACCTTCAACATTTGGCATCTATCTGAGGAAGAATTCTTTGGAGTCTGCTTGCTTGGTGTATAAACGTACCTATGCAAACACTTCCAAGCAAAAATCCTAAATCTTGTAGACTTGGTTGCATATTTGGGAGCCATACATATGTCCTCCCATTGTTCCCTTGTGAATTGCTTATCCAGTCTTACATCCCAATCTTTTCTAACCTCCTCTGATTGATTTCTATAGTTATGGAGTATTTTATATGTCCTACTAATTATCCCTTTTTCAACAGCATCTTCTGTTATAAATTCAACTAAAAACTCTACCTGAGCAGGTGTTTCACTTACAATCCCCTATCCTTTTCCCTTTGTCTGTACTTTAATATCACTCCCTGATACAGAGTCTCTAGCCTGCAGTCCTGATATCTTCTTAACTTCTTCCCATTCTGTAACTTTTCCCTCTCAAGTTATTTGTTCCCAATACCTCAGTTCCTTTATTGTTTTTTTCCTAGTAAATTCCACCTCCTCTTGCCTATTCTCTGTATCCCTAATTGCGGTCATCCCTATCGTCAGAATCTCCTTTTTCCATTCTTGTGTTGGCTTAGAACTTAAAAAATTTTGCTGGTTTATGAGTATGGTATTCTGCATGGCTGTTGCTGTTCTCCTTAAGGAGCTACATCCGAAGTCCCACTCTCTACTTATTTCTTGAATTCCCCCCCTGTTTCATCATCCCTTTCCACTTTGAAGTATAGCTTTCTGCTTGTGGTATGTGTGTGAGCCTTAACTGTGTAGCTGTAAAATCCATCTGATCTTGTTAATCTTTGTTAATTTCTTACTGATGGGCTATCTGTTCCATCCTCGGAACTGAGCCGGCCTCATACCAAGCTCACATCAGCCAAAAACTCTTGAGCCAAGATCCTACCCAGAATGCTCTGCTCCCTGTTACCCTAGATCTCATTTGCCACGTTGCTGTACAGCCGTGTCAAGCCATTCTCCTCTCAGCTAAGTGAATAATTTTTTGAAAGTTTCTATACTCTTACCCTAGCGTAACTTTAAGACTCTCTCCCTATAGTTTTTCTTCCCTTTTATTACCCTTTTCTTACCTTTGAGGTAATTCTTCATTACCATCGTTGGTAATCCTTCTTTTATCTCTTCTTACCCTTCTGGGTAGCTTTCTTAACTCCTTGGTACTGTCGTTCTTCTCCACACCATTATGTCGGACAGGAAAAGTAGTGTTGGTTTCAATGTATGGAATGTGGCCGTAAGTTACTGCTTTCTGATGGCCATGATTTATGTGTCTTTTGCTTGAATGTCTCCCACCTTTCAGTGGATCCCCCGTGTGGGATTTGTAGAAATGTTTTGACCAGGACTCTGAATGAAAGAACAAGTTAATCCTGAAAGCGCTCCTTAAAACTCCTTTCTGTGAGGCTATCTCTGGGTCGGAGGGCTCATCCCCTCCTGCAAAACCCTGTAAGAGGTGTTCTTCTTCCTCTTCAAGGTGGCTCACTTCATCTTCCTCTGGAGATCGCAAGGAGTAGACTCACAAAAAGGTAAAAATTTCAAGCCCGGCGCTGCCATCTATGGCCCTTTCGGCCCCTGCCTCGGCACTGCCTCAGTTGATTCTTGCTCCAGCTATGTCCTCTTTATCGCCACCAGCACAGGAGTTCCCGGTGCAGTCACTTACGGCTCCGACAGTTTCGTCACAGCCTTTATTGGCACCGTCTCTGCAGGTACAGTCTCCTTCGGCACCGTTGGTGCAAACTCCTTCGGCCCTGAGTTTGATGATAATGTCCTCTACGGTGCAGACTCCTTCGGCACTATCATGCTCTTCGGTGCAGTCTTTTTCAGCACCGTCGTTACCAGTGCAGACACCTTCCTCGATGGCACTGTACTCATCGGTGCAGACATTTGCCACACCGCCCTTTACAGTACAGACACCTTCGACTTCAATGGCGCTTCCTTCATCGGTGCAGATAACCACGACACCATTCTCCTCAGTGCAGACACCCTCGGTTCCAGGCTCTGCACCACACGAACTAACAAGGACTAAGTATTCTCCTTCCTTGGATCCATTTGTTGGAAACCAATATAGCCCTTTTCTAAAAAGGCCAGAATCGCCTTCAGGTTTCTCTGTGAGGTTGACCAGGAGCCTCTCAGAACAAGATGCGTTGCGGCTTGTCGACCAGTTGCTGGTGGCTAGGGGTCTCTCTCAACCGTCTAAAGCTACATCACCTCTTCCAGGTGACCGTATTTTTCCACAGACTCCCAACGTACACTCCTCCTTCGACTTTCATGGAAGCATAGAAGCCCCTTCCTCCGACACCAGCTTCCCTTCCTCCAACACCAATAGTGGACCTCACTTTGGAGCCGGAGTCATCCTTGTGGCCCTCGGTGCACTGGGCATCGGGCTCTTCTCAGATTAGTGGCTGTGCTGTGGGGGAAGGTATTCTTTGTTCCAAGCCAATTTTTTCTGTGGCACCCTCCAGGAATCCTCCTTCCCTCACGCTCCACAGCCCTCTTGAGACTCCTGGCCTGGGAGTTGGCTCGGAGCGAGGTGTGACCCCGTTTCCAACGTTGTCATGCTCTGTTCCGGGCTCCCATCCCTCTTCGGGCGGTCCACCTTCCAGGCCAAGGAGAGGGCACTTGCCTTCGCTGGCAAACCCCCACATGTCAGAGTCTACTCCCACCCGTGCCGTAACTGTTGCAAGCCACAACCACCGGGCACAAGGGCATCGGGTTTCTCCTCCTCAGGAGATCCCCTCTTTGGAATCTTCCCCAGAGCTTCCCACTGAGGAAGTCCCTCACAAGGTTTCTTGCAAAAGGAAGCACATGGACTTCACTGAGGAGTCTTTGACCGAAGATACAGACTTTGATGACGGGGAAAGGGTCCTCACCGTCACTCTCTGATGAGGTGTCTTTTGGTGACATCCTCGAGATTCTAAGACAGAGGGGTGACTGGAAGTCCCCCAACCCTTCCTCAGAGGAATCCGTATTCCTGCTGGCCTTTTGTGCCCAGCCCCCTAACTCCTGGGTTACCCTGCCAACCGATGAGCTTGTCCAGCTCATCGTCCAGCGTGCATGGAAGGCTCCTGACACCCTGGAAGCTATACCGCGGAGGCCTGACAAGATTTTATCTCCCCCAGCTGAGCATCCCCATTGGTCAAATGGTCTTCCAGTAGATGCCATGGTGGTGGTGGCAGCTATAACCAAAAAAGACTTGGCAGAAGAGAGCCAGACTGTCCATCCACCCAGCAAGGAGTCCAGGGCAATAGACTCGAGAAGCTTGCGTTTGCTTCATTGACCTTCGCATTAAGGTCCTTGAACTACTTAGCACACTTTACAAGGCTCCAGAGGGACCTTATCAACCAACTGTCTGAAACCTTGGCAGGAGCTGTTTCTGATGAGGTCCGTGACAACATAGCTTCTCAGATAGCAACCTTAGAATCCATATCCAATTCGTCCATGTGCCTTATTTCACACCCAACAGGTATAGTCACGAGACGACTTGCCTGGATGCACCTTTGCAACCTCCTTTAAGGCTTCCTTTATGAACGCCCCATTGAGGCCGCTTCTTTGTTTGTCCCTAAGGTTAAAGATACGCTGGCAAGATGTGAACAAGATGCAAGACCCTATCTGCCGTTGGTGTCCGACACTCCACTCCTCAATGATTCTACTCCAGAAATAAGAGGAGTGGGAAGATGTGGCACAGAAAATCACAGGGCTCTTTCTGTAATGCACGTGCTGTGCTCTCCACTAGAGGCAGAGGGGGAGTCTCCAATGGAAGATGCCCCTTTTGGGGCAGGGAAGGTCCGCAAAACCAGAGTTTCAGAGATTTTCTCTGGGCAACCCTACCAGCACTCCTGAAGCGTTGTCTGACTGCTCACCGCTGGAAGCGGTCGGGGGTCATTTTTCCTTGTACCCCACTGCCTGGCGAAACTTAACCACCGATTCTTGGGTACAGTGGATAATATCCAAAGGCTATCGCATTCCCTTCCATCTCTGTCCTAGCTCATCCAGAGACTTACCCAACGTCCCACCCAGTCAAAGGGAAGTAGCAGCACACAAAATCTGAAAGCTGCTACAAAAGAGAGTCATCCAAACCCCCCCCCCCCAGACCAGATAGGATCCAGTTTTTACTCGAGGTTCTTTTTAGTGCCAAAAAAGACAGGGGACTGGAGACCGATTTTGGATCTCAGCACACTGAACAAATTTTTAAAAACAGAGACATTCCGGATGGTCACGGTTCAGTCTATACTTCTTCTTCTTCTGGAAGAAGACTATTGGATGTGCTCTGTAGATATTCAGGATGCATATTACCATATAAAATGGACAAACATTCAAGAAGATACCTCCACTTCCACATAGGAGTCAGCCAATACCAATTTCGAGCACTGCCCTTTGGTCTCTCTACAGCCCCCAGAGTGTTTACCAAATGCATGGCAGCGGTCATCGCTCACCTGCGACCTTAAGGATTCCAGGCGTTTCCATACATAGACGACTGTTTCCTCACTGCCCCCACCAAGCGTCTACTGGAAGAAGCCCTAGACTACACTCTTGTCACAGCAGAACACCTGGGAATCACTATAAACTGGGAGAAGTCTAACACGACCCTAGCACAATCTTTAGAATTCATTGGGGTTCTGTTGGACACAAGGAATTGCACAGCATCTCTTCCGGATCACAGACTTCAAAGAGTAAGACATCAGGTTCAGCCGCTACTCTGTCACTGTAAATCATCTGCTTGGTCCATACTCCAACTCTTGGGGTCAGTGGCAGTCTCGATCACCATTGTTCCTCTGGCCAGATTCCACATGAGACTTCTCCAGTGGTTACTTCTCACTCAGTGTTGCCCTCTACAACATCCTTTCTTTTCAGATAAGTGTAACTCAGAAATCCAAGCAAGATTTGCTCTGGTGGAAGTCTCGAAATCCCCAACAATGGTCTTGCCCCTTCAGCCCCAATCAGCCGAAAGCCACAGTGACCACGGGACGCCTCCCAGATGGGGTGGGGGGGACTATGTCAAGGAAACGTGGTCCAAGGCACCTGGTTGGACAAAGAGGCCCATTTGCTTATCAATGTCCTGGAACTGAGGGCGGTGCTATTAGCATTGCAAGCATTCCACTACATCCTTTCGTCAAGGACTATTGCGATCCAATCAGCCAACGTCAGTGGTCTGGTACATCAGCAAGCTAGGGGGCACCAGATCTTATCTGTTATGCCGAGAGACCTTGAGAATATGGCAATGGGCGATAGCTTCCAACCGCTTTCTAATTGCAACGCACATTCCCAGGAGCTCCAACGTGATTGCAGACAAATAGAGCAGGTACATTCTACAACCTCACGAGTGGTCCTTCAACCCTGTGATAGCAGCAAGAATTTTCAACTGCTGGGGTCAGCCCTGCTGCGACCTATTTGCCACCCCAATCAACTACAAGTGCAGTAACTACTTTGCCCTGATCCCCCCTCGGGGACAGCCACCGAGATATGGTCTAGTCTATGCTTGACCTTGGGTCTACTTTATGCTTGTCCTCCTCTTCCCCTCATCTCAATTTTTGAAGAAAGCAATGCAGTTGAAGAGCAAACTGATCCTCATTGGTCCATATTGACCTCGACAAGTTTGGTTCCCCTTCCTCTGGCCTCAGCTGCTAGATCAACCATGGATCCTTAGTCCATCCCCTATGTTGATCTTCCATCCGCAGGGTCGGACTCACCCCAATCTAGCAAGCCTGAAGCTGACAGCTTGGTTTCTCCGCTTCCTATGACTGCCAGGTAGGATAACCTCTCTTCCCTGGTGCGCAATATTCATATCGCATCTCATAAATCACCCACCAGGCTAATCTATCTCAGCAAATGGAAAAGGTTTTCATTATGGGCAGTGAATAAACAATTGGACCCCTTGTCATCCCCAGTTTCGGTGGTTTTAGATTACTTGTCACGTCTTTTTCAGTCTGGTCTGTCGGTCTCTACTATTCTTGTTCATTTAGCTGCCATTTCTGATTTCCACATTGGCTTTCAGGATTCTTAACTCATGTCACATAGACTCTGTAAGACTTTCTTGAATGGTGTTTTTCACCTAAAACCTCCCTTTAGAGAACCAGTACAACCTTGGGATTTGGCCTTGTTTCTACAAGCCCCCCCCCCTTGAACCTGCATCTTCATGTGATTTAAAGTACCTGTCTTGGAAAACTTTGTCAGAACTTCAAGCCTTATGCATCAAACGTCCCTACCTTATTTTCCATAAGGATAGAGTATCACTGAGAACAAATTCTTCCTTTTTACCGAAAGTGGTGTCAAAGTGGTCTATCAACCAGTCTGTTGACCTCCCAGTATTTTTTCCTAGTCATTCTAACAAGAGAGAGTATTGCCTGCATTCCCTGGATGTTCACAGGCAAATACGATTTTTTCTGGACAGAACAAAATCTACCCGTAAATCAGACCAACTATTTCTGGCCTTTTCTGGACCAAGGCTAGGTCATCCGGTCTCAAAAGTTACATTGGCGTCATGACTGAGAAATTGCATTACCTTTGTCTACAACAAGAACATCACTTTGCCTCACAGGGTGAAAGCCCATTCTACAAGGTCTATGGCAACTTTATCAGCTTTCCATGTTAGGGCTTCCCTCAATGATATTTGTTCGGCTGCGACTTGGGCCAAACCCCATACTTTTATCCTTCATTACAAATTGGATTTGGCCTCCAGAGGTAGAACTTCTCTTGGTTCCATGGTGCTCAGAAATGCCCATCTATGAGGGCCACCCAGGGATACAGGTAGCTGAGGACTCTGTCCCATCAGTAAGGAATAACAACATCAGATAAAGAAGTTATGTCTTACCATAACATTCCATCTGTGGTGTTGCTCTTCATTCATTCATTACTCTCCACCCTCCGTCCCCCTCCGGAAGTTCCTGGTTGATCTCATATACTCCTTTTTTCCTTTATTGTAGGTCTGTTGTGACCAGAGGTAGCCTCTAATTTTGTCTATCAACTTGCAAACTCGATCTGAGGTAACCGGGAGCAGAGCATTCTGGGTAGGCTCAAGAATTTTTGGCTGATGCGAGCTTGGCATGAGGCCGGTTCTGTTCCAAGGATGGAACCGATAACCCATTAGTCATGAATGAACGAAGATCAACAACACAGATGGAACGTTATGGTAAGACATAACTTTGTTTTCAAGTCAGGTAATCCTAAATCACATTATTGTAAGTATCCCTTTACCACTTGACTATTGTCATCTCCCTCTCAGATAAAATCATTCAACTCTCTATTAATTACTGTGCGCAACTTCTCCTCTGGTTGATAAAAATATGCCTGACCTGTATATAAAACTAAAGGACTAAAACATTTCTACTGCTTGTATCTTGCTATCCATATCCAGAAACAGGAGCTTTCAGTTTTTATATTATCTTTTGTTTAGTCTCGTTCCCCATATCCTTAGCTGCAATAATAAAATCCGTTTTTATCCCGTACTCCTAAATACTTTACTTTTTCAAGTCCTCATGATATGTTTCAGCAATATCCTTATTTATGTGTGGGTACATAGTTTACAGCTATAGCCTTTGTTCTGTCTTCATTAATTTTATACTCTGAAAAGACTTGAAATTGTTTCAGAATGTTCCACAACACTGATGTCATTTTTCTGATTTTATCACGTACAAAATAGTATTGTCTGAAAATACAGCCAACTTTTCTTGATAACTGTACCAGTTATAGCCTTAAATTTCTGAGTCCCTTATTTTCTTTGCCAGTGTTTCTAAATATAACAAAGAAAAGAAACCCTTTTTTGCTTCCTTTGTTCAGGCACAACATGTCAGAGAGGAACTCTCCCACTGTATTTTTTTTGCCTCTGACACCCTCACACATCCTCTTAATTAACATTATTGTATCAAGGAATTCAAATGCTTCCATTGTCCTACTCATAAAATCCCAGCTTACTCTGTTGAATGCTTTCTCTGCATCAAGCCCCACCAACAGCAGTATTTTCTTATGTTCTGCTTCCCCCTGATTATTATTGCTCTGTTAAAGTTGTCAGATGTTTTCCTCCCCTCCACAAAACCACATTGATCCTCACCTGTCAATTTTGCCAACACCTTTGCTATTCTTTTAGCAATTATAACCCTTTATAATCATGATATAAAATTGAAATAGGCCTGTACGAAGCTGGGTTTGATGAGCCTTTACCATGTTTAAGTATTACAGCTACCACAGCTTTCTTCCAGGATATAGGCACTTCCCTTCCTTAAAGAAACCCTTCCAGATAGTGTGTCACTTTCTTCCCTCCTAGCTTCTAAACTTTCACAGGAATACCATCTATTTCTGGGGACTTTCTTTCAGATTGATCCTTACATCACAGTTTTTATCTCACCTTCTCCTCCTTTATTAAATGTTAATTATTGAACTTCATCTGCCTCTAACCTTGGCATACCTAAATCTTCCATAAGTATTTCCACTGGTGCTTTTTATTGATTTCCACATTCCTCTGATTTATACAGATTTTTCTAACATTTCTGAAATATCTCTAATACCTCTACAAGATCTCTGGTTTTATTCTTGTTATAAGCTCCCTAAGTTTAGCAACAACTCTTTCTACTTTCTGTTGCCTAGGATGTTCTTCTAAAAGTTGTACTCTGGAGTTTAAAAAAAATTGTGTAACAGTTTTTTTTTCTAAACTCATACATATTATTCAGATACTCCCTTTTTTTCTCTTTAGAACTCTGCATTTGCATCTCTTCTTGTTCTGAGAGATCACTCTTATGCTGCAGTACTTTATCCTTTATCTGCCCTTCTAAATAATTCTTGTTACTTCTTAACCACATCTTTTTTTCTTTTATTTCTAGCCTATTTTTACAGTTCAGTTTCATTTCATCACACTTACTAGCTATAACTTTTGATGAAATTTCTATCTTCTCTGATAGTTCTCAAATAATTTCCTCTGTGCATTCCTTAAATTCCTCTCTTAACATGTAGGTGGGGAAGCGATGGTGTCTCATTTGTACATTACCTGCATTTTATCTTGTTACTGGCACATAATTTGAAAGTTATTTTGCGTGTCAGATCTTTCAATTAAATAAATGCCCATGCTCCTGTGAAATATGATCTCTGTCTAGACTAGCCCAATTATTGTACCTTGGGGAATAATATGTAAATACAGAGTTCCTACTACTGAATTCATGCCTTCCATACCAAACATTTTCATAAATTTCTTAAAGTTACCATCTATTTTTTTCTTTTCGGTCTCAAATAGTCAAGCTGCAGTCCCCACATGTAAGTAATATTCCCTCCTGAAAGCTGATTATTTCTCCCAAAATTTTCTTAAGCTCCATAATAGCAGTTGTAGGTGGAATATAAATGGATGCCACCATAATACTCCTCCTCCCTTGCCGTTAGCCCCTTACTACCACAAATCTTGTATTATTATTGTTTTTCCTTACTTTTCTATCATTATCGGAGCTGCTTTAGCAATTAGTATATGTACTCACTTTTTCCATTGTCCCTGATATTCTGCTGAATATCCATCCTGAAATCCTTTATCAATTTCACGTGCTGACTTCTTTTCAAATGTGTCTGCTATAGCATTGCTGGTTGCAGTCTGCATTTTTAAAATAAGTGAATAGTCTCACCTTTTTAATTATACCTTTGAGGCCATTCACATTCCAAAGTAATATGTTTAGTATAGCCCCTATGGTAAGTTATTATTACCACCTATTATATATGACATCTTTTTAAAATGTCTATTTCTAGCTTTTGTGTTACATGCACCCACTAATATTTGGCAGGTTGATTCTTTATACAGTTGTTTCTTGTCATCTCCGTTTGAACCTGGGCACATTTTACAACCTTTTTAATTTTATAAAAACCTTCAAAAAAAGAGTCCCAGAACACCTCCACAACTTATTAACTTATAACAAACACGCAAAACATACATTTTCAAATGTTAGGAACATTTGTCCCAAATAAACAGCTGCATTCGCAGGCATTAATTAGCCTAAAATTAAGGTTATCTATGCTAAGACTCATGTTACAGCATGTGCTGCCCCTTGTTCTAATTGCTGTTTTTTATCTTCTTTATCCCCCTCCCAGATGTGAAAAACAGTTTGTATGTTTGCAGAAAACTTTTAGCCTTGAGAAAAAGCTCACTGGCTATCTTTAAAAAAAAAATAAAAAATTATACATGTCCTAATAAAGTTATTAAAGTATTTGGTTATGAGAAAAATCTGCTTTTTCTTATTCCCTTCTAGTAATTGTTTTTTGACCTGCTTGCTGTTGTACCTTTTAATTTTGCTTCTATCAGTAAACCTGTCCAAACTTGTCATTTTCTTTAGTCAGCTTATTTGCATGGAAACATAAGAGAAAAATTTAGAGCTGCCCTCCACTCCAAATTTCTCAACTAACGCTGAATGTTTATTTGCTTAAAGAAAACTATTTATTGCATTTTGGTGTCTCATTTTTTTTAAAACCTACTTGCATTCACAAAACAAATTGTCATTAGATTAAACCGCGGGCTTTAATCCAGACATTCACCTATGCAAAAGTAAAATAACACATTTCAGTTCTACATGTTTTATAATCCGTGCACTTTTACACCCCATCCCCCAATATTACAGCCTTTTGACTTAAACATGCTTTTGTCTAGCCTGTCTTCTCTTCCGTCAAACAGTAATGACATGAAGAACGGCATATGCCTCTCAGTCCCCCAACAAGTTTTAGTGAAGTCAACAAAAATCCAGTTTTTCTCAGACACTTGTAAAGCCATACTTCACAAATGTGATTGATTCTTTGTAGTCTCACATGTATTCACCAATTTCAGTGCTGCTGGTTTTCTTTCTGTTCATTTGTGTCTCCCATCTCTGGTCAAGTCCAACATCCCAATTTTTCTATTCAACTCCTGTGTTTTTTTTTCTGTCTTTCTCAAGCATTTTCCTCTGGAGTATTGGAAAAGGTTTCACTGGCAATGCCTGTCTGAGCCTTACCATCAGAAGAATGAAAAGCTGAGTCCACTTCTGTTTGATGGCTCATCTCTTGTTGGACAAACATCTGCATTTCCTTTTAGGCTGTTCTGCATAAAAAAAATGACTTTGTTCTCCCAGGAAAATATTCTAAAGACAGCTGGAATACAGCAGCTTGAATCTCACACTTGTCTTTCTACATTCCCTGATTGCTGGGATAAATTTGCTTCTTATCTGCTTGGTGTATAGCGAATAATCATTTTCTGCAAATACTCTACTGTCTCCAAGTTTTAATATTTTGTTCCTTTGCCACAGTTTTTTTTAAGGATCTACTCTTTCTGCTGGTACGATTGCATCTTTACCAATATAGGTCTTCGCTGCTTTCTCATGACTAGGTTTGGAGCAGACATGCAGTGTGCTCCTTCAGTTAACAAGTCTTGCTGTGGAATAGAAGTCTAGTTATTTATTTGTGCTTTCTTGAAATTATTAGTCTGTTCCGTCCAGTTTCTTTGGTGCAACAGAAAATCTCAGGTTTTCCTCTGCTTGTTCTGTCCTCTAACTGTTACCATTTTTTTTAAACCGATTTCTTGAGCAGTCTAATACTCGGCCAGTCTTTTCTTCATTTTGACCTCTGGGTTTTCCACTTTTATCAGATGTCCTTCTATTTCAGTGTTGCAGTATTCTGCTAGTGGGTTTACCCTTCTTTTGATCAGCTTGTCCAGCCAGGTTTCCAAAGCTTTTTCAGTCCCACTTGTTTCATCAGATTTGTGACGTATATGCAGGTATGTGGGCCATAAAGGTGATGTCTGTATGCACCAGTCCTCAGAACCTTTCAGCCTCCAGCCATACGCCAGGTTTCTGCTACTCGCGGACGTTGGATCTGTTTTGCATTAAAAAGAGGAGTACCTCGTTGGGGCCTTTTATTTTTTTCAGTCCTTGTTTTTAATAGTCTGTTCATGTCCAGTAAGAGTTGGTCCAACTGTGGTCGTCAAATCCCCCACAAAGACACCCACGACCAGTATCTCTCTTGTTTGGGTAGGGAACATGATTACAAAATCTGCGCCATCTGTAAATCATTCGTCCCCAAGACCCTTTGCCGTTGCTCACAGGCTCTCGACTTATACCTGGAAAACCGATGCCTAAGACAGATAGCTCTCAGTATTGAAGTCGCCTTCGACACCCCAACCGAACCGCCAAGGAAGAGGGCCAAATCCATGTGGCCTGTGTCTTCCACTGCATCTCCCTCTGCCGCTCCTCATCCTGTAGCCACTGTCAGCTTGGATGAGGACTTTGCTTCCGACACTGTAGATAAAGCGGGTACCTGTCAGGAGGCTGCACAATCTAGAGTGGGTGACACGTCCGGAGAGGATGCACTGGCACCTGTTACAGATGCCTAAGGGGAAAACCGGTACCTTTGTTGGGCGCTTTGGACCCGGCCTCCACCGCTCCTTTGATTTCTCCTAGGCCTACCGCCAACCAGATGCCGGCTAGGCCTTCCAAGGAAAAAGCAAAAGACCAAGCATATTTCTCCACCTCCAGAGGCCCTACCTTATTGGCAGGCCTTCAGCCAGAATCTTTACAATACCTTCCTGGCCTTTAGGCCTTCTTCTGAGTTCACACCTGCAGTTCCCCGACTTCTCAGTCCAAGGTCTTCTATACCTGAAAGGACCGTCAGCCAGCCTGCAGAGGAAGAACTGTCTGATTCCTCTGACGGCTCGCTGTCCTATTCTTCTCAGATCTCATCCCCTCTGAGATATGGATCGCCTGAAGAGGCCTCTGCTGAGCCTGACTCCCCTGTGAAAGACCTTATCTTCGAGAACACTATTAATCTGATGAGGGAACATTTTAGGTGGGAATGTTTAGACATGTCTGAAGCACAGAAAAGATTTTATGACTTGAATCAGGTGGATTCGCCTAATCCTTCTCCTATCCCACCTGCACAGCCTGCCTTCCTGGATGCATTCACAGCTGCATTGATTAATCCTGATTCCTAACCTTCTGCCCCTCGAAGGGCAGACAGATTATACAGGGTCCCTGACTCCGATAAATTCATGATCAAGTGCCTCCTAGCAGACCCTGCCACTATTTCCATCTCTACGGACAGACCATCTAAGCTATTCCCTACTACCACTGCCCTACCTGCAGATAAGGACAGCAAGGCCATGGAGAGATGGGGAAAAAAGATTTATACCTCTTCAACATTAGCATTTAGGGCTACAAATTACCAGTCCCACATGGCCAAGTGCTCACTGGCCCTTCTGGACAAAGCCTCCAAATAGGTTAATGACATGCCTGACTGTGCCGCTAAATTAACCCTGACTTCCTTGCTCACCTTTGTCTCTCAAGTGGACAAGCACTCCCTCAGGTGTGCATACTAATTAGCCGAGGCCTCGGCCAGTTCAGCTGCATATGCAGTCGTACTCGGAAGGTATTCTTGGCTGTGGCTGCAGCCTCTCCCTGATGACTTCAGAGACAAGCTCCTGGATGCCCCCTTGGACCATTCTACCCTCTTTGGTGTGAAGGTGTCTGATCTTTTCAAGTCTCTCCAGCAAAAAGGGAAAGAGCTTCAAGTCCTCAAACACTTCCTTGTATCTCCAATCCCAAAGTTCCAGAGGAACTTCCCGGCTAAGACACAGTTTATAAGGAAAGCATCAAGGCCTTCTGCCCCTTCCAGGTCCAGAAGGCCTCCCAGAAAACAATCTCTCCAACCAAGAACTTCTCAGTCCTCTGGCCAGAGGCCTTCCTTTCTAGACAGGGCAGGCAGCATTTGACTGACACCCTGCCTCCCACCTCCTCCTACCAAAACTTACTTGTTAAGTCGTCTCTCTCACTGTCTCCCGGCATGGTCCCTAATAACAGGCAAATGGGTCTTGTCCATTTTTCTTGATACATAAGAAAGTATTAGAGTACAACCCAGTACCCTAATAATGGGTGATTTCAACTACTCCACCATTAACTGGGAAAACTACTCCTGTACCAACTCTTTTGCTCAGCCTTGGAGCAACTTATTCACACCCCCGCCAGGGGCAGCAGTATCCTAGACCTGGTCATTACCAGCATGGGCAACCAGTGTTCCACACCAGAGGTCAATTCCTCGTTGGTCAGATCCGACCACAAGCTAATTACCCTAGACATCCACATCCCGCCCCCACCCCCAATTAGGGAAACCACCGTAAAAAACTTCTCCAAAGCTAACTTCACACTTCTTAAGACAGAAGTGGCAAACTTCATGACACCCATGCAGACGGACAATTGAGGTACGACTGCTGAATCCTACACAAATTCACTTTATAAGCACTTACACGAGTGCATGGATCATGCTATATCCCTAATAGAACCAAGATGCTATCCTCCAAAAAAAAAGGAAGTCAATCTGATGGTCCTCTGCCATAAACTCTACAACAGAAGAAAGAAACTGTTGCAAAAAAGAGTAAGATCCCATGACTGGAGGAACTCCCTGGTCAAAGCTGAAATCCCACATAAAATCCTCCAAAGCTAGTTACGAAAACAAAATTGCCACGGACTCTAAAGACAACCACAAAGCATTCTGTAACTATGTCAAGAATGTCAGTGGCAACACTCAGATCTGCTCTGAGTTACAGCACAATGGCACTAAATATACAGAACCAACGGATATTGCCAACATCCTGGCAGATAGGTTCAGTGCTAACTTTACCCCCCTCACCCCCTAGAGGGACCTATCTCTATACCGGAAGAATGCAAAGTTCCTGTAATCACGGCTGCACCGGTAAAAAGCACACTCTCCAAAGCCAAGAACACAGCATCCATGGGACCTGACAATATCCCAGGCTGCATTCTACACGAACTACAGAATGAACTGGCACCCTACCTAAGTACCATGTTCAATCATAGCCTCACCTCAGGCTTTGTGCCTACTGAATGGCGCACTGTAATCGTTATCCCACTCCACAAAGGGGGAGCCACCACGGACCCTGGGAACTACCGCCCATTAGCCTGATCTGCAAGGCCATGGAACGTATCATCATGGAACTCATAAACAAAGACATTCGTAATCTCCAAACTCTGGACACTACTCAGTTCAGGTTTGTAAAAGGCAGATCATGTCTCCTAAACCTGATTGACTTCTTTGAAGCAGTCACCAAAGCCAGAGATGAGGGTAAGGTGGTTCACACAACTTATCTAGATCTTGCCAAGGCTTTCGACACCATCCCCCACTCTGGAATTATAGATAAGCTCACTAAACTAGGTATAAATCCCTATGTCAAGATGGGTTGCCAACTGGTTCACGGACAGAACCCACACTGTGAAAGTAGCAGACTCCAAATCCGAGTTCAGACCAGTGACAAGTGGAATACCACAGGGTTCAGTCCTGGGTCCTCTCCTGTTTGGTATCTTCTTCTTTGAAGTACAGGCTAACACAGAAGGTCTTTGGCTAACGAAGTTTGCAGATGACTGCAAACTAGAAGCCATAGTTGAAACTCCTAATGATGTGGACATACTACGAAAGGGCCTCACTGAGACAGATGCCTGGTGTCAAAGCCATGGCCTGAAGCTCAATGCCAAAAAGTGTATTGTCATCCCCTTTGGTAAAAGCTCTGTACCCATGAACTACCACATAAGTGGTAGTCTACTTAACGCCGAAAGTGTGATAAGAGACCTTGGGACACAAGTGGACAGTAATCTCTCGTTTGATAATCACATTGCCACAGTGTTCAGGAAATCCTTCTACGTGGCTCACCTCATCACAAAAGGTTTCTCATCCAGAAAAGAAGAGGTCCATTGTTCTCTCTACTCATCACTCATTAGACCCATTATAGAGTACAACGCCCCTTTTGGTATGTACCTCACAAGACATCTACATCTGGAAAGGCCGCAGAAATACCTCACAAAGAAGATTACTGGCCTCAAACAGATGCCCTATGCAGACCGTCTCAAAAAACTCCAGCTTTACTCCGTCACATATTGCCTACTCAGAGGCGATCTCTGCCTAACATACAAAGCTATGTCAAACCCAGAGCTGTTGGACATGCTCCACTTAAAGAAATCCCAATCCCTCCGAGCTACACGCTCTAGGGACCTAAACCTTGTCACCACAATAAACAGAACATGCTGGAGGGATAGATTCCTGTCCCAGAGACTTCCCATACTCTGGAACAGATTACCTATCTATGTCAAACAGAGCTCCTCATTAGCACACTTCAAGAAAAATCTTGATGATTGGATGGGAAATAGGAAATTCACCCCGGGGGTCACTTCTGTGGTTCCCTCGACAGGGGCACAGGAAAATAATTTTCTTGGGTGGCGAAAGCCAGGGTACCTTTTTGGCTAGGCTTATATAGGCCCTAGGGCTAATAGCCTAGTACCTACCTATGAAGGAAGGTTACTTTATGACTTGGATCTCTCCACCTCCAAGACTACCTATCCCAGCCCCTCCCAAATCCCAATGGTCCCTTCTACTACAAGTCGTAAACAGCTTGTTTCTCCAGGGCACCATAGAACCAGTCCCCCCCCCCCCCCCCGCCATTCTCACGGGAAAGGTTTCTACTCAAGAATCTTTCTTGTGCCCAGAAAGGAAGGACCATGGAGACCCATCCTAGACCTCTTCCACCTCAACTTTTCTTAAAGGTTTCCTCTTTCAGGATGCTCACCTTACCCACTCTGTTTCCCCTCATTCTCCCTCAGGCCTTCATGGTAACCCTGGACATAAAAGAGGCTTACCTCCACATCCCCGTAAAGCCTTCCTCCAGGAAATACCTCAGATTCTCTGCATGCTCCTCTCACTTTCAGTTCTGTGTATTGCCTTTTGGGCTCTCCACCGCACCAAGGGTTTTCACAAAGTGCTTCGCCCTAGTCATTGCTTATTGCAGGACAAGGGGAATACAGATATTCCCATACCTAGACAACCTACTCATTCAAGCAGCAGACAGACCCGCCTGGCTCACACCAAGGATTTCCTGTGTCTGCTACAGTCTCTAGGATTTCTGATAAATTGTCCAAAGTCCCAACTCCATCCTACACAGGACATTGTCTTCCTGGGATGCAGGATCAGGACAGACATCAGCATAGCCTCCCTTCCGGAGAAAAAGTGGTATTCCTTTGCCACCACTTTCAAGCTGCCCTCCATTCAACAGCCCTAACTGCGAGGGAATTCCTAAGACTCCTGGGGTACATGGTAGCTACTATCCCCATGTTGCCCCAAGTGAGGTTACACATGAAAAAGTTCCAGTGGTACCTGCGCTCGGTGTGGACTCAACACTCACATCCTCTAGAGTTCAGGGTGCCTCTCCCCCCTTGTCTTCACCAGGAATTAAGATGGTGGCTGTCCCAATTTTCCCAGAATCTGGGCATGCCCTTGCAAATGCCCTCCCCTTTCCAGATCATGCACACAGATGCCTCAGACCTGGGCTGGGGGGCAACTCTGGGCCCAAAGACCGTGCAAGGTTTGTGGACAGACGCAAACAGATGCACATCACCGTCAAGGACATGACAGCAATACTCCTAGCCCTGCAAGCCTTCCTACCATACATCCAGCAGGGCCTCCTAAAAATCTTCACAGACAACACCACAGTCATGTGGTACTTGAACAAGGAGGGACGAAGTCCTACTGACTATGCAGACTAGCTCAACAAGTATTGGATCTGGCTATCTCTCAGGGAATTTCCCTCCAGGCAGCCTACATTCCCTCCCAGCACAACTCTCAGGCAGACTCCCTAAGCAGAACCACCTCAGACAGTCACGAATGGATGCTGTCAAGAGATGTGTTCCTAGATCTGGTCCACAAGCGAGGTATTTCTCAGATAGACCTGTTCGCCTTCTCCATAAACAGGCAACTCCAGAACTACTGCTCCAGAACTCACGACCCAAAGGCAGTGCAAACAGGCGCCTTATCAATGTCATGGAAGGGGAAGTTTCCTGTATGCTTTTCCTTCCTTCCCTCTGATACAGAGGGTCCTACTGAAAATTCAACAGTTCTCACCAAAAATCTTGCTGGTGACTCCCTATTGGCCAAGGCAGCACTGGTTCCCTCTACTTCATCTGTTCAAGGGCAATCACCACAAGTTACCCCCTTCAGTGGACCTACTCACACAGCACAAGGGGACACAGGTACACCCACAGTGGCAGTCTCTGCACCTCTTTCTGTGGCAGATAGGATTCTAAAACTCCTCAGGCGAAAAACAAACCAGGAAAAATACAAAAAGTGCTGAGAATTGCACCAGGATACTCCAGCACACGAATGCAACAAATATAAATGCTGTTCTTGAAGCAAGGAAATTTATTTAACGAAACACAGTACTTGTAAAGCGCTTTTCGTCCCACTAAATAGTGGGACTTCTTCAGACAAACAAATGATGTCCTTCAAGGATGCATCTGCAGTCCTTACAAATGGGTTGTCCTGGCGTCAGGCAGCCCTTCGGTCGGCCGGATTCCAAAGTCTGGGTCTGGCTTCGGCTGGTGTCGCACTTCACCCGACGTCATTGCGGCAGTTCTTCGGGTATAAAGGCATCAGCCGACGCCATTTTCCTCAGTCTTTCTTGCTGTGTGGCGCCCGAAGCAGAAGCTGTTCGCAAGTGCCGGTCGGTCAGATCCAGAGATTACTACTACCGAATATTACTTCGAAGACTTCTAAAAGCTAAGTACCCCGTTGGGGACTCTTTCTTGCCTCAGCCGATGTCAGAGAAAGTGAATAACTGTTTATCTTGTGGGAAACAAATACCTCATAAAGATTTCCACTCCTACTGCATACATTGTTTAGGCCCAGACCACGACGTAGCAGCTTGTCTAGCCTGTGCTTCTTTTAACCGACGGACGCTTAGACGTCGGTCGGAGTTTGCTGAACAGATTTTCGGCTCCGATTTTGCCTATATTATGCCGTCGGATCCTCCGACAACGCAAATTACCAAAAACGCAAAGAAAAGGACCGAAACTCGCGGTCCGCGGTTTCGGCCGAAACCGCGGTTAAGCAAACCGCGAGTGTCTCGGTTTCGGCCGAAACCGAGCAAGCGGTTCTTTCTTCTGCTGAAACCATGCCTTCTACCGAGGCTTCTTCTAACCTGGTAGAATCGGCTTCTGAAATCCAACCTTCTGTTGCGGTTTCACAGGAATTATCAGACACCATTCCCCTGGATATTTCAACCCCTGCACGTGGAGCTGCTAGGCCTCCTGCAGCAATGTCTATTAAGGCCTTTGCCAGGGCTAAAGCAGCCAAAGCATCAAAAGCGGTGCCTGCCAAACCCCCCTCTCACAGGCCCAGCACCAGCTCCCATATGCTTTCTTTGGCTGAGGATCTCATCTCTTTAATTCGTGGATCCCAGCCTCATCCAGACAGGGCCTCTCTCCCTCCTCCAGAAAAGAGGCCTAGAGCAGAGCCCCCTGAGCCAGTATCCACAGATGATTCCTCTGATGACTCAGAACATACAGACCCTCCTGAGGCTCCTTACTCTCCTTACGAAGACTCTGATGCTGAAGAGTCCATCCCTTCAGCCTCTCCGCCTGAGGAATTTTCCTTTGGGGAAACCTTGCATGCTATGAGGGAACAATTTCAATGGCAGGGCCAAGATTTCTCAGACTCCAGAAAAAGGCTTAGGACCTTTCTACATTTGCCACAACATAGGCCTTTAGCTATACCTCCAGTTCTTTCTGTTGTAGATGATGCATTTAATGATGCTTGCACTGCTCCTGATTCATTACCTCCGGCTCCTGCTAAGCCCGATAGGTTCTACAGGGTCCCGGACACTCATCACCATTTATACAAGGCTCCTTTTGCAGATCCAGAGACTATCTCCCAGGGCCCTAAAGCTGTAGCAGCTACTTCTACTAAAAACCCCCTCCCCTCTGAAAGGGAATCCAGGTCCTTAGAGAGATGGGGTAAAAAAGTTTACACCTCTGCTACCTTGTCAGCTAGGGCTTTGAACTGCCAATTTCATATGATTCAATATCAAGAGTTTATGTTTGACCAGTTAACTAAAAAGCTGTCCTCTGAAGAATCTTTAGATAAAAAGTATGTTCAAGAAATGGTACATAACATACAGCAGGTTAGTAACCATTCTTTAAAATGTGGCTATGATGCACTGGAGGCTTCCTTTAGATCAGCCATGACTGGCACAGTTATCAGGAGACATGCATGGTTGAAAGAACAGGCATTACCAGACCATGTCAAATCAAAGCTTTTGGATGCACCCATGGACAAGGTCAATTTATTTGGTTCCCCTGCACAGCAGGTACTAAAAAAGATGGAAGAGAAGGCAAAATCTGTACAAACAGTGAAAGATTTCTTACAGGTTCAACCTCCAAGGTTTAGCAGGAACTGGCCCTCCAAGAATTGGTCCTTTCCGGACTCCTCTAAGACACAAAGAGGCAGGAATAGGCGCTCTAGAGGCAGAAACCAATCCAGGGGTGCCTACAGGGGACGCCAGTGGCAAGGTAACAACCAGCGAGGCACGGATGCAGCCACCACCACTACAACAACTCAATCACAGTGACTTGGCGGTGGCACCGCCTACCAGGGAACAACTAGAAGCACCCTTAGGCGGAAAGCTAACCTTATTTTCAAAGAACTGGCATTGCATCACAAGAGAAAAATGGATTTTGCAAACTATAGACCAAGGCTACAGGTTCCATTTCCATACTCTACCAGGAAAGAGAGGAATGCCAAACCTACCACCTACTCAAAAGACAGAAGCTCTAAAGCAAATATCTCAATTATTAAGAGTGAGAGCTGTGGAAAAGGTACCATCTATGGAGCAAGGAAAGGGATTTTACTCCAGACTCTTCCTGGTACCAAGAAAAGAAAACAAATGGAGGCCTATTCTAGACCTGTCCGCTTTAAGCACATTCATCATTGTTCCAAAATTCAAAATGCTGACCCTACAGCAGCTTCTTCCCATGCTGGGCAAGGAGTCTTGGCTGGTAACTCTAGATCTCAAGGAGGCATACCTGCACGTCCCCATACGACCAATTTGCAGAAGATACCTCAGATTTCTTGCAGGATCAGAGCATTATCAATTCTCAGCATTGCCCTTTGGCTTATCTACTGCGCCCAGAGTGTTCACGAAATGCCTGGCATCAGTAATCGCTCATTGCAGACTTCAGGGGATTCAAATTTATCCCTACCTGGACGACTGCCTGATACAAGCGGACAACAAAAGCAAGCTAACAGAAGACTTACAAAGAGTCATTTACCTGCTGCAAGCCCTGGGATATACAGTCAATATAAAAAAGTCAAGGCTGATTCCATCCCAAAGAATAACCTTTATGGGTGCAGAACTGGACACATCAAAACAAATGGCTTTCCTAACTGCAGAAAAGAAAGAGCAACTACCTCTCTACTTCTTGGCATTAACAAAGCAGAACCATCTAACTGCAAGAAAAGTGCTACAAGCTCTAGGCTTCATGGCATCCTGCATAATACTGGTCCCTCATGCCAGACTGCATATGAGAAAGCTACAGTGGTACCTAAAGAATTTGTGGTCCCAACACAAGCACAGCCTAGAAACCAAAATTCCAATAATCCCATGCCTGAAGCAAGAGTTCCTATGGTGGGCTCAGGCCTGTCAATCAAACACAGGATTGCCCTTCTTCAACAGTCAACCAAGACAAACCATCACGACAGATGCCTCAGACCTCGGTTGGGGGGCACACATGCTGGCCAAGTGCACTCAAGGCCTGTGGACTCAAGACCAGCTGCACCTGCACATAAATCTAAAGGAAATGATGGCAGTAAAATTGGCAATCCAGTCATTCAGACCTTTTCTCCAAGAAGGCCAGTTGATGATAAGGACAGACAACACCACAGTTATGTGGTACATCAACAAACAGGGAGGCACACATTCATACCCTCTAGGTCGGCTGGCACTGGACCTATGGGATGTGGCTCTGAGCTACAACATTCAGTTACAAGCAATTTTTGTACCGGGGAAGGAAAACATTCTAGCAGACATATTAAGCAGAACTACCACAGATGCCCACGAATGGATGCTGCATCCGGACATCTTCAAAACCATCACAAGAGAATGGGGATTACCACAAATAGACTTGTTTGCATCCCCACTCAATCACCAGCTAAAGAAATTCTGCACAAGGACGTACCACCCACTTGCTTGGAAGGTGGACTCCTATCTTTCAGTTGGAAAAACCTGACAGCATACGCATTCCCACCACTTCCTTTGATGCACAAGGTGCTTCTGAAGATCAAAGAGGAACGTCCGAGGATCATTCTGGTAGCTCCAGACTGGCCAAGACAACATTGGTATCCATTGCTGAGGAGCATGTCTCGGGAACAAATATGGACACTACCCCTGATCCCATTACTGTTAACACAGAACAACTACAACATCCTGCATCCAAACCTGAAAACTCTGCAGCTAACTGCCTGGAACATTACATAACAGCAATTAACCCAAATTTATCCCAAAGGGTTAAAGACATAATCCTGGAGGCTCGTAGACCTTCAACAAGAAAGAATTATGCAGCTAAATGGAAAAGATATCTCATTTGGAGTACTGCAAGGGGGCAAGATGTGACACTGGTGAACATAGCCAACATCCTGGAGTACTTGGCAGAGCTCTTCCATGCAGGCCTGTCCTATTCTTCCATCAAGATACATGCATCAGCTATTTCAGCAGAATACAGCTTGGATCCTCCTGTCTTCTCTCATCCTCTGCTCAGACAGTTTCTGAGAGGAATTAAAAATGTGAAACCTCCCAGGAAACCTCCATTGCCAGCATGGGACTTGAACTTTGTGCTAGAAAAATTGACACTTCCCCTTTCGAACCAGCAGCAACAGCAGAATTACAATACTTATCCTGGAAGACTGCTTTCCTGCTGGCAATAACTTCAGCAAGAAGGGTCTCTGAACTACAGGCATTAATGGCAGTGCAACCCTTCCTGATCTTCCATCAAGATAGAGTGTCCATGAGAACAAATCCTACATTTATGCCTAAGGTGGTATCCAGAGTTTCTTTAAATCAGGCTATCCACCTACCTACATTCTTCCCCAACCCACAGAACAGGGGAGAAAGACTCTTGCATACCTTGGATGTACATAGACAATTACGCTACTACCTGGACAGGACAAAAACCAATAGAAAAACTGACCAACTTCTGGTAGCATATGCAACAGGAAAGGAAGGAAAACCAATTTCAAAACAAACAATCTCCAAATGGATAGGAAATTGCATTAGATTTTGTTACTCCTACCATGGAAAGAAAACTCCAGAGAACATCAGGCCTCACTCCACAAGGGCTACAGCCACTACCACAGCTTTCTTACGAGGAGTGGCTACCAAGGACATTATAGAGGCTGCTACTTGGACCTCCGTGCATACATTTGCCAAGCATTACAATTTACCTTTATACTCTAGATCCCGAGCAGGTTTTGCCACTAGGGATCCTAACTACACCATAATCTCTACTCTTTTCCTCCTCCCCTAGTTTAGCTATGGTATTCTACCCATTTGTAAGGACTGCAGATGCATCCTTGAAGGACATAGTACAGTTTTGTACCTACCATAAATGTAGATGTCCGATAGGAATGCATCTGCAGTCAGGATTACCCACCCACCTTCCCCTCTGAGGTACTCCTGGGGTATTTGCCAACCTTCAGCTAGCTTGGGGGGGATCTATTATGGTGTATTTGTTTGTATATATGTACATACATGCTTATTGTATGTGTTTGCTCTCTACTATTTGGAAACTTTGGCATTTATCCAAATTTAGCCATCCAAGAGGGCACCTGGCATCTGGGGCAAGAAACACTGAGGAAAATGGCGTCGGCTGATGCCTTTATACCCGAAGAACTGCCGCAATGACGTCGGGTGAAGTGCGACACCAGCCGAAGCCAGACCCAGACTTTGGAATACGGCCAACCGAAGGGCTGCCTGACGACAGGACAACCCATTTGTAAGGACTGCAGATGCATTCCTATCGGACATCTACATTTATGGTAGGTACAAAACTGTACTTTCTCAACTGCTGTTTAAATAACCCTGTCCTACATTTGGTAGGACCACACATAATTGATACAATTAAAATCAAAGTTACAATTGGTGGTTTAAATTAGTAATTAAAGCAAAAGGTGCAGGCATTAACACTGTGTGCAAAACCATCAAGTAAGCGTAACACAATGTGTTCAACAAATCGAACACATGAATTAAACTGTTCTAACACCCACATATATTAAATAATTATTGATATTTACTGTGTGAAATGTTGTTTACTTACAAAGAACAGTACTGGGGGGGGGGGGAATATATATATATATATATATATATATATATATATATATATATATATATATATGGATTCCTATCAGATCGCCGAATGCTCATTTGACCGAAACTCATTTTACCAAAGCCAAATGACTGAAAACTCATTTCGCCGAAAAATTATTTCACCGAAAATAGTACAGGCAGTGTATATGCCCTTTTCCCCACTGTAGTGCGACTCTAGAGTTAGAATATATAAGTGGGGGGGGGCACAGCCCCCCACCTAGCTTAGTTTTATACTGTCCAGTTCCTATTAACTAAGTAAGTTGGTAGCTTTTAACAACATTACGTGGGGGGTTGCGCCCCCCACATCCCCTCTACTTATATATTCTAACACCAGGGTCGCACTACAGTGGGGAAAAGGGGCATATACACTGCCTGTACTATTTTCGGCGAAATGAGTTTTCAGTCATTTGGTCTCGGTGAAATGAGTTTCGATCAAATGAGCATTCGGCGATCTGATAGGAATCCACATATATATATATATATATATATATATATCGCAGCTGCGGCAAAAGGGCCATTCATAAAAGGTCACAATGCATACATGTTATATACAGTTCAATAAAAAATACAAAATACACATTTTACATATAAAAATATATAAAACATAAAAATCAATAGTATATGTTTGGACAACTAATTCATGTTCCCACAAAGTAAAGGCATACACACCTTCAAGTGTTGTGGTGTAAGTAACAAATATAATAAATATATATACATTTAATAAATATCAGAATACGCATTTTACCTATAAAAATGTATAAAAACCTTCAAGCTTTGTGATGTAAGCAGCTAATATAGTAAATATATATGTACATTTAATTAATATAGTGTGCGTAAATGAAATTAGGAATAGTTATAAATGTAAAAATTAAAAAATAAGTATAATGCAGAGAACCTGACTGTTGCCTGGTCAAACTCTTCATTTTTAAAATGGGATATATGGAGCAAATCTCATTAAGGCCTGGGAATGAACAAGCATTGGTATGAAGTTGCCAGTACAGTTCTAATATTTCCAACTGTACAGAGTCCGGGCCCTCTCTGACCATCATTTTGAACACAGTCTACCACCTTAAATAAAAATGTATGGTGGGGGAAAATCACTAACATATTTGGCTAATGCATTTTCTAATTTGCCTTTCTTTATATAATAAAGATGTTCGTACACCCTCTCACGTAGCCTTCTATCTGTCTTACCAAAGTAAAATGCTAAACATTGTTGGCATTGTGCAACATAAACAACACATTTGGATTGGCAATTGAATCTATTTTTTACCTTAAATGTATGGTTTCTAATGTTGAAGGTCTCACCAGTGGCCATATTAGGACAGAAGTTACACATGTTGCATTGAAACGTACCCTTTCTCCATGGCAACTTTGGGGTATTACTCTTCATGTTTTGCTTCAAATTCCTACCCCTTTTCCACACTATTTTAGGGGTGTTAGGCAATTTGTTTCTTAATTCATTGTCATTGAAAATCAATGGCCAATTTTTGTGGATGATAAATGAAATAAATTCACTGTCAGTACTAAAGGGTGTTATAAAAGACAAATTCAATTGGTTATTTTCACCGCGTTGAGTCTGAATTGTGATGTGTAGGCCTTTACCCAGGATTGGTTGGAAAAAACCTAACCTTTTTTCTTGGACTTCCTCAATGAGATTAATAATCAGTTGTTCTGGATAACCAAGGTTGGTAAACATATTTTGTAATGTTTCACATTCTTCTAAAAAATCAAGCTCCCTTGATACCATCCGAGCGGCCCGGACCAACTGCCCTTTCACTACAGATCTCGTTTGGTACCAAGGGAGGTTACTTTCATAATGTAATAAACTGTTGGAATAAGTATCCTTTCTGTAAATCTTAGCACAGTAGGTTTTGTTCTGAAAATCTTTCCATAGTTCTACATCTGAGCATTTATTTATTATTATTATTTATTTTATTTTACATTTGTTAACCGGGGGTGTCTGACTGAGCTGAAAAGGCCCTTTTTTCAGCAGAGGCCCAGGGAGAAAAGCTCCACATAGACAAATTACAGATACATTTAGACATGATCAGTATACACACAAATTACAAAAGACATGTTTTACAGTGGTATGCAGCACATCAACAGTTACAGTGGAGAGAACAAACAAAAAATATTTAAAAATAAAGGTACTTAATAGATTTATGGTGTACAGCTGAAATTTGGAACGTAGGTAGAATAGATGCATAGTTCACAGGTACAGTACATACGCTGTAGATTAGCCAGTGTTTGTGAGAATAGTTTTCAATCTTAGTCAAGACCTCTAGGTGTAGTATGTGTACCTTATCCTCTTTCACTAGCCTGGGGAGCAATCATGGCACTGCCAACTTTGCTTGAGATGTTGCCTGATGAGGTCTTGAAAGGAGGCTTTGGATGATGTGTTTTGAATGCTAGTGGGGACAGTTCCATTTTCTAGCCACTGAACTACTATATAGTACATCTCCAAAGCTATTGTAGCTGTTGGTGACTTCTAGTAGTAGCTTGCTTGATGATCTAAAAGGCCTTTTGGCTGAGTGATGTACTAGGTTTTTGAGGACAGGACACTTATTGGGGAGGTAATAGAATGACAGAGGCAGAGCTGATTGTAGGTTAGGAGGTTGGGCAGTTCAAGCCAGTGGAGCTGTCTCAAAACAGTACAGTGATGAGTCCTATATGAGCAATTTGCAGCAAAGTGGGCAATTCTGTTATAGCAGGCTTCCATTTTGCTTAGTTCAGTTTTGTTGAGATTAGTCAGAATGGGAGATGCATAGAGTAGGGAGGATAGAAGTTGGGAGCGAGCAATGGGTGATCTTGTGTTGTTGGTTAGAAATGGTTTGATACGGTAGAGTGATCCCAGTTTGGCTTGTACTTTTTTAATAGTTAAGTTGAGATGACTATCAAATTTTAGGTGGGAATCTATGGTTATTCCCAATAGCTTGGCCTGTGCCACTGGAGTGATTGGAGTAGCATTTGTGGAGTAGATAGTGAATTGACTGTTATCAGTGTTTTTGTTAGAACTGGTTATAATTATAAGCTGAGTTTTCTTTAGATTGAGGATAAGTTGGGCTTTGGTTAGGTAGTTTTCAACATCGGAGAATGCTAGTTGAGTTGTTTGCAGGAGGGTGGGAATGTTTTGTGCAGCACAGATTAAGGTAGTGTCATCTGCATACTGAATGATAGATGCATGCTGTGTGGAGGTATGGAGGTTATTTGTGAATATTGTGAATAGTAGTGGTCCTAAGATAGAACCCTGTGAGACTCCTATAGTTATGGGCAGCTGAGGAGAGAGAGAATTTTCCCATTTCACAGCTTGGTACCTGTCAGTTAAGTAGCTTTGGAACCAGGTAAGAGTGGAATTTGATAGGTGATACTGGTTTAGTTTGTTTTGCAGGATTTGGTGTGAGACTGTGTCAAATGCTTTGGACATATCCAGAAAAAGAGTTGACACTTGCAGGCCTTCATTTTTGAGACGGTTTACTGTGTCTGTGAAGCAGAGGAGGGCTGTAGTGGTTCTATGGGCAGGCCTGAAACCATGCTGAGTAGGTGACAGGATGTTGCTGTCTAGGAGATATTTTAGCATCTGGGTATGGATGCATTTTTCTAGGACTTTGGCCACGGGGGGGAGAGTAAAGCAATGGTTCTGTAGTTATTAGGTTCAGTGGAGGTCCCACTTTTATGTGTGAGTGTAACATAGGATATTTTCCATAGTTTGGGCACATAGTTTTCAACAATTGATCTGTTTATGAGAGTGGAGATTGGGATAGCAATAGCATCTGCTGTGAGCTTCAAGAAATAGCTGGGGAGTAGGTCAGCTGCTGTTGATGAGGTTTTTAGTTTGGAGAGCATGCTTTTGATTGAAGTGGTGGAAACTGTTTTGAGGGTAAAGCTGACAGAAAGTTAGACAATCCTGTCCTTAACAAATGTATACGTGAATTCCAAGAATTCAGAACTAGTATTAAAATAGGTTACAATGTTCTTCGCTTCATTTTCGTCTCCTTGGATTAAAATAACAATGTCATCAAGGAAATGTGTATAGAGTTTAATCTGATTGTTCACTTGTTTGTTCCACTCAATTTCCTGCTCCCAGTAAGCCATCACTAAGTTTGCGAAACTACCTCCACATGGGGATCCCATGGCGACCCCTACTTTCTGGAGGTAGATGTTATTAAAGGTCAAATAGTTGTAAGACAAAACAATGTCTAATAACTCTGAAACAAGTGATAGTTCAGCTTGGGTAGCCCCCCTTTTTCTGCAAAAGGAGGCAAACCCATTCTATACCAAGCTCGTGGGGTATACATGAGTGCAAATCCCTCACATCTACAGTTAAAAAATGAAGATTCTCATCAAATGTAAGGGTATTAATTTTCTCAAGAAATGACCAGGAATCCTTACAAATGTCCACTTCCTGTTTCACATATTTTTGTAGTATGTTGTTTACTACTTTGGCACAAGGGTAAGTGATACAGTTCCTTCCATCAGCTAGTGGTCTCATGGGAGGGTCTGAAAGTGATTTATGAATCTTAGGAATACCAAATAAAATAGGAATCCTGGGTGTAATCATAATGAGATAATTAAATGTTTGCAGGTCAATTCTACCTTCAATGAAAAAATCATTGAATAGTGAACAAATTCTTGAATAAGCCTGATGTAATTCATTTTTTGAAGCCTCCTGATACACATTACTGTCAAGTATTTTAAACATTTTAGTAGTGTCTTGTTCTTCTGTCATAACAACTAGACCCCCTCCCTTGTCAGGTTTCATAATCCTTACTCCTGTTTCCTTCAGTCTGGTGATGGCTTCTTTCTCATACCTGCTTACATTAAACACAGTATTCTTGCAAAAAATATTTGATGACAAAACATTGCATAAGTCCATTTCACAAATGTTGTCAAACAAAACCAGTGTAGGATGCATTGGTGGAGTAAAAGTACTTGCTACGTCTCATCAGCCCCCCTCCCCCAAAAAAAAAACAATTTTAAATTCATTCTCCTAACAAAAAGTTTCAAATCAGTTAATGTGTGGGCTAAGTCAGCTTTACTGCTTGGTACAAAAGTACAACCTTTTGAAAAAATTTCAGTAACCATAGGGTCTATCTGTACATTAGTAAAATTAAAGATTTTAAAATCCTTGTTAGCGCAGAACAAAATAGTAAAAGCATCATGATTTAAACATAGAGTTAATGCCTGCACCTTTTGCATTAATTACTAATTTAAACCAATTGTAACTTTGATTTTAATTGTATCAATTCTGTGTGGTCCTATCAAATGTAGGACAGGGTTATTTAAACAGCAGTTGAGAACATTTGTTTGTCTGAAGTCGTCCCATTATTTAGTGGGACGAAAAGCGCTTTGCAAGTACTGGTTTCGTTAAATAAATTTCCTTGCTTCAGGAACCGCGTTTATATTTGTTGCATTAGTGTGTTAGAGTATCCTGGTGCAATTCTCAGCACTTTTTGTATTTTTCCTGGTTTGTTTTTCGTCTGAGGAATTTTGTTATGGCTGATGAACCTGCACCCTCTCCGACCGCACTACTGAAAGAAGTCCAAGATCCAGATACAAACTTACTTCTTCTAATTGAGTCTGTGACTAAACAAGTGGACTCTCTTTCTAAAAGGATTGATAGTCTAGCAGGTAACGCTTCTGCCTCTAGCATGCGTTCAACCTCCAGCAACTCTTACTTGATTGCTGTCTTACCAGTCGTTGAAAATGGTAGGGTTAATCCACCAGCTACTTCATTAACAACAAGTAGTCCCCCTAAAGGTAATAATTCACTGTCTGAAAGTACCCATAACGATAACATGATAATTGACTTGAATAGATCAAATGGGCTTATTGGGGCTCCTAAACTACTGCAATGGTTAGTGGAGCCACTTTCCATGCAGACACCATCCAGCAGTAGATATCAGGAGCAACCGGGTCTAGGTACTGGGGATATTTCGTTGCATCTGAAATATCTTGATCAGAAACTAGTGAAGTACTGGAAGATACAGCTGGAAATCGCCTATTTTAAGGAGTGCCTAGCGGAAGGGATTGTGCCTAAAGGCTTAAGGTCGTGGCAGTACCCGACGGGCTTAACAGAGGGATCATTGTTTCATCTGGACTTAGTTAAACTGTTTAACAAACATGGTTTGGAGCTACTAGACCTTATGTGTGTGCATTACCAAAAATCGGCGGACATTTTTAGTATCTGAAGCCACTGTTCTGGACGAAGACATTCAGAAGAACAGTGATTTTTCACCATACAAATACGACTACAGCCGTATTTTTCAAAGTATTGACCAGTATGTCAAAATTAATGAAACCAAACTTAAAACGTTAAACTGGGACCGGCAGGTGTATAGTAATGGTAGGGCTTACCCGAACCCTCCTCCCTCACAAATGGGTTCATTGATTGGATCAGAAGAAGAGGCTAATAGAGTAAGCCGAAATGACCAAACCCATGACAACGTAGAAAACGTCAGATTAACCCAACAAAGTAGTTTGCAAACTGAAAGGAATGGCACTAAGCAGAGATATAACCAAGAAATCAGTAATGGTTTTACGAATGTCAACAATTTTAACTCTAATGAAGGGCAACAAGAAAATTTTCGTACTGGAGCCTCCCATTACAACTTGAGGCAGAACATGAACTGCCCATACAATCCCAACAACAGGAACAATGTTCGAGGGAAGAGGGGGAGTAACTAGTGCAACTTCTAACGAAGCTCTGTGTTTAAATCATGATGCTTTTACTATTTTGTTCAACGCTAACAAGGATTTTAAAATCTTTAATTTTACTAATGTACAGATAGACCATGTGGTTATTGAAATTTTTTCAAAATGTACTTTTGTACCAAGCAGTAAAGCTGACTTAGCCCACACATTAATTGATTTGAAGCTTTTTATTTGGAGAATGAATTTAAAGTTTTTTGGGGGGGGAGATGACGGGACATGACTGTTGCCATGTAGCAAGTACTTTTACTCCACCAATGCATCCTACACTGGCTTTGTTTGCCAAAATTTGTGAAATGGACTTACATAATGTTTTGTCATCAAATTTTTTTTTTCAAGAATATTGTGTTTAATGTAAGCAGGTACAAGAAAGAAGCCATCACTAGACTGAAGGAAACAGGAGTAAGGATTATGAAACCTGACAAGGGAGGGAGGGGCCTAGTTGTTATGACAGAAGAACAATACACTACTAAAATGTTTAAAATACTTGACAGTAATGTGTATCAGGAGGCTTCAAAAAATTAATTAAATCAGGCTTATTCAAGAATTTGTTCACTATTCAATGATTTTTTTTCATTGAAGGTAGAATTGACCTGCAAACATTTAATTATCTCATTATGATTACACCCAGGATTCCTATTTTAATTGGTATTCCTAAGATTCATAAATTACTTTCGGACCCTCACATGAGACCACTAGTTGATGGAAGGAACAGTATCACTTATCCTTGTGCCAAAGTAGTAGACAACATACTAGAAAAATATGTGAAACAGGAAGTGGACATTTGTAAGGATTCATGGTCATTTCTTAAGAAAATTAATACCCTTACATTTGATGAGAATTTTAATTTTTTAACTGTAGATGTGAGGGATTTGTACCCGTGTATACCCCACGAGCTTGGTATAGAATGGGTTTGCCTCCTTTTGCAGAAGAGAGGAGCCACCCATGCTGAACTATCACTTGTTTCAGAGTTGTTGGACATTTTGTCTTACAACTATTCGACCTTTAATAACAAGATCTACCTCCAGAAAGTAGGGGTCGCCATGGGATCCCCATGTGGAGGTAGTTTCGCAAACTTAATGATGGCTTACTGGGAGCAGGAAATTGTGCGGAAAAATTAACATGTGAACAATCAGATTAAACTCTATACACGTTTCCGTGATGACATTTTTATTTTAATCCAAGGAGACGAAAATGAAGCGAAGAACATTGTAACTTATTTTAATACAAGTTCTGAATTCTTGGAATTCACGTACACATTTGGTAAGGACAGGATTGTCTACTTAGATGTAGAACTATGGAAAGATTTTCAGAACAAAACCTACTGTGCTAAGATTTACAGAAAGGATACTTATTCCAATAGTTTATTACATTATGAAAGTAACCACCCTTGGTACCAAAAGAGTTCTGTAGTGAAAGGGCAGTTGGTCCGGGATGGTATCAAGGGAGCTTGATTTTTTTTAGAAGAATGCGAAACATTACAGAATATGTTTACCAACCGTGGTTATCCAGAACAACCGATTATTAACCTCATTGAGGAAGTCCAAGAAAAAAGGTTAGGTTTTTTTCCAACAAATCCTGGGTAAAGGCCTACACATCACAATTCAGACTCAACACAGTGAAAATAACCAATTGAATTTGTCTTTTGTCCCTTTAGTACTGACAGTGAATTTATTTCATTTATCATCCACAAAAATTGGCCTTTGATTTTCAACGACAATGAGTCAAGAAACAAATTGCCTAACACCCCTAAAATAGTGTGGAAAAGGGGTAGGAATTTGAAGCAAATCATGGAGAGTAATACTCCAAAGTTGCCATGGAGAAAGGGTATGTTTCAGTGTAGCATGTATAACTTTTGTCCTAATATGGCCACTGGTGAGACCTTCAACATTAGAAACCATACATTTAAGGTAAAAAATAGATTCAGTTGCCAGTCCAAAGGTGGTGTTTATGTTGCACAATGCCAACAATGTTTAGCATTTTACTTTGATAAGACAGACAGAAGGCTACATGAGAGGGTGTACGAACATCTTTATTATATAAAGAAAGGCAAATTAGTAAATGCATTAGCCCAACATGGTAGTGATTTTCCCCACCATATATTTTTATTTAAGGCGGTAGACTGTGTTCAAAATGATGGTCGGGGGTGGGGGGGGGGCTGACTCTGTACGGTTGGAAATATTAGAACTGTATTGGCAACTTCGTACCAATGCTTGTTCATTCCCAGGCCTTAATGAGACTTGCTCCATATATCCCATTTTAAAAATGAAGGGTTTGACCAGGTAACAGTCAGGTTCTCTGCATTATACTTAATTTTTAATTTTTACATTTATAACTATTCCTAATTTCATTTACACACATTATATTAATTAAATGTACATATATATTTACTGTATTAGTTGCTTACATTACAAAGCTTGGAGGTTTTTATACATTTTTATAGGTAAAATGTGTATTCTGATATTTATTAAATGTATATATATATTTGTTATATTTGTTACTTACACCACAAAACTTGAAGGTGTGTATGCCTTTACTTTGTGGGAGCATTAATTAGTTGTCCAGACATATACTATTGATTTTTATGTTTTTATATATTTTTATATGTAAAATGTGTATTTTGTATTTTTTATTGAATTGTATAACATGTATGTATTGCAATACACCAAGATGGTCTCTTATCTGCTGGTGACCTTTTATGAATGGCCATTTTGCCGCAGCTGCTATATATATATATATATATATATATGTACATATATATATGTGTACATATATATATATATATATATATGCTATTTTTTTTACAGTACCATTCTTTATAAGTAAGCAACATTTCACACAGTAAATATTAATAATTATTTAATATATGTGGGTGTTAGAACAGTTTAAATCATGTGTTTGATTTGTTGAACTCATTGTGTTACGCTTATTTGATGGTTTTTCACACAGTGTAAATGCCTACACCTTTTGCTTTAATTACTAATTTAAACCACCAATTGTAACTTTGATTTTAATTGTATCAATTATGTGTTGTCCTATCAAATGTAGGACAGGGTTATTTAAACAGCAGTTGAGAACATTTGTTTGTCTTAAGAAGTCTCACTATTTAGTGGGACGAAAAGCGCTTTACAAGTACTGTATTCCGTTAAATAAATTTCCTTGCTTCAAGAACAGCGTTTGTTTGTTGCATTTGTGTGTTGGAGTATCCTGGTGCAATTCTCAGCACTTTTTGCAGATAGGATTCTGATTCCCTTCAGGCACCTGTACAACGAGGACATGCTTTCAGTCCTGCAGGAGATCAGGAAACCAAACACAAGAAAATCTTATCTGTTCAAGTGGAAAAAGGTTTTCCGTCTGGTGTCACAAAAGACAGATGGAGCCGCTGGACAGCGATGTGCCTCTGATACTGTCCTACCTGTGTGAATTCCTGAAGACAGGCTTGTCTTATTACTCTTTAAAAACACACCTGTCTGCCATCTCTACCTGCATATGGAACCTCCACCAACTTCCAGATTACCAGCCAAACTCTTCCTGAAGTGGGTTCTACATCTAAGACCTCCCAGGAAACCATCCCCTCCTCCTTGGGATCTTAATTATGTACTAGAAAAACTCACATTGCCACCCTTTAAACCAGCTGACAAGGCTACCTTAAAATTTTGCACGTGGAAAACAGTCCTGCTAGTAGATTTGACATCAGCCAGGAGGGTCTCAGAGCTTCAACCTCTTATGGCTACTCTGCCTTTCCTGGTTTTCCATTTGGACAGGGTGACCCTGAGAATTAACCTGTCCTTCACCCCCAGGGTGGTCAAGGACCTTTCCTTAAATCAGGCTATCCACCTGCCTACCTTTTTCCTAGCCCGCAGGGAGATAGTGAGAGAGTCCTTCCCTCCCTGGATGTCCACAGACAACTTTGATTCTATTTACATAAAGCTAAACCTTTCCGCAAATCAGACCAACTGTTTTTCTCCTTTCACCGTAGTGCTGTGGAGAAATGGACCATTTCTGCCTGGATAGCCAAGGCTAGCTCCTTTTGCTACTCCCACCATGGCAAGACTCTTTCAGGCAATGTCAAGTCTCACTCCACAAGAGCAGTGGCCTCTTCTGAGACATTTTTCAAAGGCCTGAACACTAACTCCACTCTGGAGGCAGCCACCTGGTCCTTGATGCACACTTTCACCAGACATTACAAACTGGACAACATCTCCTGAACCAGGGCAGAATTTGCCAGGGCTATCCTGCATGGATTCCTGGAGTCCTCTACCATGCCACTCTCCCAGTCCACCCCACAACATGTAGTGAGCTTTGGTACTCACCTACTAGTAGAATACTGCAACATTGGAATAGAAGGACATAGGAAAGTTGTGTAAGAACTTACCATAACCATAGATGTCCTTCTCTAACATGTTGCAGTATTCCTTCCCTCCCACCATCCCACTTTAACCTTGCACTTTCTCTACCTGGCTCAGGGACAGGCTGTGTCCCTCAGAATTGGCTCCGTCTGGGCCTTTAGTTGATTCTGAGGACTGGTGCGTACAGACGTCACCTTTATGGCCCGTGTTCCTGCATCTGCATCAGACGTCCGACACACCAAATGGGACTGAAAAAGCTTTGGAAACCTGGCCGGACAAGCTGATCAGAAGAAGAGTAAACCCACAAGTAGAATACTGCAACATGGAAGAGAAGGACATCTATGGTTATGGTTACGTTCTTACACAACATTCCTTTCATCAGAATTGCTGTTTAATGTTTCTTCATTTTTTTTCGCAACTTTTTTATTTGAGTTGATATACTTCTTTAGTGTGTCATTTATTTTAATCAGTTCTGAGCGCATTTGACTTTTTTACTCTACAGTACTGGAAGCCATCTCATGTACTAACATTGGAGCTTAAACTCGTTTTTGCTGAACAGCTGCAGAATTTTTCCCTGTCCGTGTTTTCTCTTCCCCTTTTCTAGTTGATTTTCTTTCAGGCAATCTAAGTTTTTTACTTGCTGGCATCTAAGCAGTACTTACTAACCAGTAACTGAATTTTACTAAAACAGGCAGAATTACTGTCCCTTATCTCTGTTTTTTTTTTTTTCCACACTGGGACAGCTGAAATTAAGCTGTTGATTTTTGTGCAGCCATCTTGGAAGAACCTTTCTCTCTCTCTTCCTTCTTAAGGTTAAAAGTATTAACTTGATACTTTCTTCCCTGTGATATGAAGGACAGTTGCATGATGTGCATCTGTGATTGTGCCTGTGTGTATATTTGGGAACAGCATTTGTTGGGTGACTCCGCTTACATCTCTGAATCCTTTGTTTTCATTTCTTTGATAAAGTTCCTTGTAGCTGAATAATTGGTAGTATTTTTTTAATATATATATATATATATATATATATATATATATATATATATATAAATAAAATAAAATGTATAACATGGGTTCAAGTTACATGATTTAAAAATTCTTTTGTCAAAGAAAATTATAATAATTTGAACCAATTGGAATTAAGAATTGGAAAGCGAGATTGAAGTATTTTTCCAACAGCACTGCGCATTTTCCTTCAGTAGTACTAAACAAGGCCTTCCAGTTAGTGTTTTTAGAATGAGATACATTTTCCCATGGTCTGTTAGAAAGATTCAGGAATGTCTTCAGCAGACTCTTGCAGTGTGGAGATGCTGCAGCGGATGTGTACTGTTCATATTTAAGTTCCCTTTTAAGTCTGGCACCATTTTGTAATATGTACTGGGTATGCACTTAGTGAGGATTGCCAAAAGGTGTAAGATGTGATGTGCTTTTTTCCAGGATATTTTACTGAACTACTAAATGTTTGGAGTTGCGTGGTCCAGCCATTCCTATACTGATAACACCCAGTTGGATGTATAGTGTTGAACTTTACATATAGTTGTATACGACAGTCGGTGTCCTGAAGGAAGTAAGAAAGAATCCTACAGTGTGTGTTGCATCATCAGGCAAGCCAGAGATGTACCTGTTAGTTGTGTAGACCAATCATGATGGATTGGAGACTGGCTTCAGGTAGGGTTTCCACTTACAGGCCTTTCTTGATCCGTTTGAACCCAAATTCTCTGGCAATCCAGCTGTATTTCCTTGTCTGTCTTACATGGGAAGCTGTCAGGTAATTCTTTCAAAGTCAGAAACGAGCTTGAGGAGTCCTGCAGTTGGAGTTAACTCCAGGAAGAACACTTGCTCAAGAAGTATTGCTCCACATAGCTGTGCAAGGGAGCTTAGCATTGAATAAGTTTTTCAGTTCTGTGGAACATGGAGCTGCTTTACATATTTCTGGTCTTCTCAAGATCAATCCTAATACCACCCCTTTTGCCTTAGATGCTCATTGTCGTAGTCAGTGCTTCACTCCTTTCTCTTGAGATATCCTGCCTGTAAGCAGTATGCTACAAGAAGGAGTTAGCAGTAAATGTGCTTTTCCATCACATGGTAAATCTGTTTACTTTGGCTTCCCCGTTCTTTCAAAGTCTGAGTAAAATAAGAATGGTCAGAACTCCACTTTGCTTGGCTTTGTGGATGAAAAGTATGGTTTCAGGCTCTTGGGTTCCTGGCATAACTGTTGTTCTAACCATGGTGGTCCCCCCAGCACACGCACACACACACACACACACACACACACACACACACACACACACACACACACACACACACCTGGAGTCACATTTATTTATTATTATTTTATTTTTGTTAACTGGGAAGGTCCGACTGGACAAGGTCCATTTTCAGCGGAGGCCCGGGGAGAAAAGCTCCACTTGCAGTAAGAAATAGCACATAGCAACAACATTTATATCAAAAGTGGTACATCACAGCAATACAAATATTATACAAAGTGTAGGAAAAAAGCATTGTGACTAGTAGTTTCTGTGTCTTGAGAGATGAAAGACAGTACAGAGTATTCCTATTATTAACATTCTACTATTAGTATCTACTGAGACGGAGAAGTAGTTCCACAAGACAAGTAGCACATTGCAGCAATATTTACATTAAAAATCGCACCTTACTCCCATACTAATATTATACAAAGTGTATAACAGGCATTTGTTCTACTAGAAGTGTCTAGTGAGAGATGGCCATACAGACTATTCCAATTAGTGACCATTTACATATGTACATTCTGTTTGTAGTGCAAAACAGGCAGAGATTGCATCGTGTATAACTCTACTTTGTCGGGGTGTCAAATATTTTAAGAACCATTCTTACTGGGCATAAATGAGAGGTAGGGATAGTATAGGGGCATTTGAGTTTAGGACTGTGTAACACATGGACAAAGCCAGGAGCTTATGAGATGGGCCTTAAGGGTGTTTTTGAATTGATTCGAATTTGCTGCAGCAGTCACGGGTGTGGGGAGCTTATTCCAAATTTTAGCTATAATGTGTGAGAATAGGGCTTTGCCAGCTGTGTTAGCAGTGGTAATAGTGAGGAGTGATTTATGGGCAGAGCAGAGTAGGCGATTTGGGGTGTAGTTGGTCAGCATTTACTTCAGTGCACGAGTTTTGTCAGGTTGTTTTAAGCTGTTGTAGGTTATGACAACTCGGTGATAGAGAAGTAGCTGTGGAAGTTCAAGCCACTGGAGTTTCCTAAGTGGTAGGCAAGGATGGGTTCTGAAAGGGGAGTTTGTAGCAAACTTAGCAATTTTGTTGTAGCCGTACTCGAGTTTGTCCAGTTCAGATTTCCTGACATAAGTGAGAATTGGGGCTGCATAGATTAGTGTAGAAAGAAGGTGGGTTTGAGCTAGGGTGACTTTAGCATGATCCGTTAGAAAGTTTTTTTTGTCTATATAAGGAGCCCATTTTTTGTGCACCTTTTTTATAGTTTAAGAGAGATGGATGTCAAAATGGAGGTGGTTGTCTATTTCGACGCCAAGGAGCTTGGTGTGGAGGGAGGGTGAGATGATGGTACCATTATTGGAAGAGATAAAGGAAGTGGAGATGTTTTTGATGTGTTTGGGGTGAATAGAAGTAGTTTTGTTTTGTTAGGATTTAAGATGAGTTGAACATTAGAGATCCACCTTCCTACTGAGGCAAATGATTCCTGAGTGAGCTGCTGTAGGATGGTGAGCGATGGGGCTGAGCAGATTAGGGTGGAATCCTCTGCATACTGTATTAATGCAGGCTGCAGGGTAGAGGTATGAAGGTTGTTGGTGAAGATAGAAAAGAGTAGTGGGCCCAATATGGAGATTTGGGGAACATCAGTGGTGGATGGGGGTAGAGGTGATAAGACTCCTTGCCACTGGACAGCTTGTTGGCGCTCTGAAAGGTAATTTTTAACCCAATTAATAGTGTTAGGGGTGAAGGCTAAAGAGGTTAGAGCATCTATTAGTATGGGGTGGGAAACCATGTCAAATGCTTTTGAGATGTCAAGGAATATAGCAGATACAAATATATTGTTATTCCTATGCTGGTTTACCAGGTTTGTGAAGGAGAGAAGGGCTGTGGTTGTACTGTGGTGAGAGCGGAAACCGTGTTGTGTAGGGGAGAGGAGATTGTTTGAGTTTAGGAAATGCATGACTTAAGAATGTATGCATTTCTCTAGTATCTTTGATAAAGGAGACAGGATGGCAATGGGGCGTTAGTTGGAGAAATCATAAGAGGTTCCACCTTATGAAGGGGAATAATGCAAGAGATTTTCCATAGGCGAGGGATGCATTATTCCTGTATAGAGCGGTTAATAAGGATTGAGACTGGGTAGCATATGGAGTCAGCAGCCATTTTTAGGAAATGTGCTGGTAAACCATCTGCTGCAAGAGTAGTGGGTTTCAGTTTTAAGAGGTATTTCTTTATTGTAGAGGTTTGGACGGGAGAGAACGTGAGGAGAGAAGAGTTTTGGGGGGCTGTTGGCATGGGTGTGTAGTTATTTTTGGATAGTTGAGTAGATAGAGAAGTGATGGATTCATTAAAGTGTTGGTTAAGTTTGGAGGCTATCTCGCTATCTGTATTTGTGGAGGTTGAGGTGGGGGAGTGGGTGTGGTGGTTTTACCTGGTTTTAGTAGGGAGTTTATTGCATGCCAGAACTTTTAAGGGTTGTTAGCGTATTTGTTTTGGATGTTTAGGTAGTAGTACTGTTTATCAGTCTTGGTTTGTAGTTTAACCTGGTTTCTAAGTTTTTGATAGTTTTGTTTAGAAAGAATTGTGTTGTCGATCTTCCACATTTTCCAGGCTTTGTCTCTGGATTTTAATAGGGCTCTAGTGGACTTAGTACGCCATGGAGCAGAGCGAAGCTTAGCCCTAATTGTTCTTATGGGGGCTATTTGGTCAAGGATCTTAGTGAATGTAGTATTAAAATAGTTTACTGCTTGGTCCAGGTTAAGGGAACATAATGGTTCCCAGTTGCAGTTTTTTAATGAGTAGTTGAGATCTACAGCATTTACTTTGCGATCATTCCTGACTTGTCTAAAGACTGTAGGTTTGGGTAAGTTAATACGTTTTTGTAGGAGGAATGTTGGCAGGTGGTCGCTAAGGTTGTCTGGTAGGCAGCCTGTTTGGTAGTTTTCTTCTGGGTAGTTTACTAATGTCCAGTGCAGTATAGATTCTTTTTGGGATTTCTTATCTACTCTAGTAGGTTCTAGAATAAGTTGGGAGAACCCATATAGGTTGATGTAGTTAGTGGGGTTTTTGGAATTGCAGGCTAGCCAGTCAGTATTTAGGTCTCCTAGTAGAATAGTCTCTTTTGGGGGGTTGTCTTTTATCCATTGAAGCATCTCCTCAATTATTGTTGAGTTATTCCCTGGAGGTATATATGCATAGAGAATATTGATGCTCTTTTTCATGTTTATTTGTAGCAAGGAGCCTTTGATTTCAGTACTACTACATTTAGGTGGAGAAGTTGGTAGGGGTTGTATAGTAAGTGTATTTTTATAGACAATTGCTACACTTCCTCCTTTCTTTCCTGTTCTATCAAGCCTTAGGATATTATATCCTGGAGGCGGTATATCCTCATTTTGTGTTCTGGGTTTTAACCATGTCTCGGTTATGGTTAGAATGTCAGGGGAGTAGTGGGTTATGAATGCATGAAATTGAGGAAGTTTGATGTACTGCGAGCATTAAGGTTAATGATGAGCAGGTCAGTATTTTGTATGTACGTGGGTATAAGGTTGCTTGGCCCTGGATTTGGGTAAATATCTCCAGATATGAGGTGGTATTTCTTTAATAATAAATTACGTCTGATTGCATGTAATATATCTATGTGTAGTTTGCATGATGATTTTCTAGTGTTAGATGGTGGAAGGTACTTGTGTAAATATACTGTTTTGTTATGATCGAATAAAGAGGGGGATATAGGGACACTTGTGTGGGTTTTTGTAGGTGTGGAGGTATGTGTTGTATGGTATGTGAGAGTGTGGGGATGTGGTGTATGTTAGGATTGTGAGGGGTAGTAGGAGGGCTGTAAGAAAGAAGAGTATGTTTTGTGTCCTATTGTATTTGAATAGATTAGTGTTAATTGGGTTAGAGTTAATTAGGGGTGGGATTTGGGATGGTTAGCAGATGAGTGGTTGTAGGGATTGGTCAGGTGATATGGGGTTAAAATAAATGTAGAAGTAGTGGGGGCGGGTGAGAATTGGGGGCAAGGTAGGGGAACGGAGTGAGTGGAGCAGGGCCCACGCAGACCCTGAGGCTGTAGAGCCAATCTGTTGTGGTTTTCCAGAGTTTTGTCAAAGGTAAGGTGTGATAGGGGGCAGGATAGGCTGATATCCTACACCTTGGCTTTATTTAAAATTATTCTATGCAGTACCCTTTGCCTTAGCTACTAGAATACTTGGGACACATTTCACATCAGTGCTGTGGTCCCTCCGAGCAGTATTGTACAGAGTTAAATCTGCAGATTGTACAGCATTAGCAGTTGAAGAGCTATTAACCTTGTTCCTTGTAGTTAACACACTTCGAACAGTTTTGTTTTGTGTTGTTAGGCCGTTTGCAGATAGTAGTCTCCTAGCGTGGCGAGCCTTTCAAGTTTTTTTTTTGGGGGGGGGGGGGCTGGTTAGGGCGGACAAGAGAGATTTACTGTCCCTAGGAAGGAGAAGGAGATAAGGGAAACATTAGGGCAAGGAAAAGCAGAAATTAGGTTTATGTTACCTCAACAGTGAATGTAGTTAAACAGTAAAATGCACTTCCCAAATCTTAATTCACTTTAAGCCAGTTACATGTTTTATATCACAGCAGCATAAATAGATCGATTTTGCTTTAAAGTACTTAAAATGTTAAGGCAGCTGGAGTAAGACCATTCCCTTAGAGTGGAACAGTACAAACAATGTTAACAGATTATTGTGCTCTGAAATAGTAGATAAGCATATTCTAATAGGGCTAGATTTAGAAGTCTGTCTCTTTTTACAGTAGGACTCTGCAAAGCATCTAGTTTCAGCAGTCCCTTTTCATACAGCTGTTCCAACACATTTAGAGGAATGAATGGGTTTTGAAGCCTTTATGAGAACTAACAATGCACTTCAATTCAGTTAGAAAGCACCTTAAAAATAACTTCTCATGTACAATTGTCTATTCTAAGCACTTTATAATGTTTGCCTAAATCTAATTAGATATAGCAGACCGTTTGCTAAGCTATGCTACACATGTAAAAATAGCCACTTCTTAAACACTGTGCAACGGCTGCGTAACAGTACATGAGCATGTAGCTGTAGGTCTACTTTGAGAGACTTGTGGAATTGCCAGTCCCTTAACATTTAACCATGCACCCATTATTTCTTAGAGAATATAGCTACAGGCTTAAATGCACTCTATATCAAATGTGTATACTTTGTTAAATTTAGTTCCACCTTGGAGCCTGGCTTCTGCTGTGGACTCTCTAATCCCTTAGGACCTTCTGGCAAGATTTTCACCCAACAGATGTATTCTACCAAGGTAACAAATTTTTTTTTGTATGGAGCAGTGCCCTCTACTGCCCTATTTCATCAATTTGCATGTGGTCTTATCAGAACTCTATATGATATATATCCCTTTTTCTTGGTCTTGGTGTATGGTCAGTTATTGCTGCCAATAGTACATGTGATCTCAATATGACATTGTCCTCTCTTTCTTGGTCGAAGTGTGTGGTCAGCTATTTCTGCCCAAAGTGATCTTTTGGGTCTTGGGACTATGCCACTCCTTAGCTGGTCAGGTAGTTCCTTAAAGAGGCACTATATATAGCTTTACCCACCACTGAAAAAAAAAATTCCTGTATAGTTGCAGATCTCATGATTGACAGGTTTGCTCATGCCATGTTTAAATTAGCAGGTTCATTTACACTGAAGTTGGTGCTTTTTGGAAAACTCTCTATTTTCTACTTTTCATCATTTTTGCTGTCAGGGTTTTGGGGCTTCAGGTCCTTTTGTTTAGCTAACAGCATGTGACGTTTCATTTGGATTGGGTGTCCCTTTGAACCAACTTGTTTCTTACCAAAAGTCACCTAGTTTTCATTACCAGGGCATAATCCAGATAACAGACTTTCACATTTTGATTGTGCACCATCTAATTCAGTTTTGACTGAACTTATCAGCTATTTGTCTTTTTTGTTTCATGGGCAGAAGAGCTAAAATTTACCACATAGATACTTTACAGTTTGGTTATTGGCTGCATTGTTTTTGTCATGTGGAAGCTCATCTCATTTGAAAATGTTGTGGTGAAAGACCCGTCAGCATGGCTTTCTTCCATTGCTTATTTAAGAATTTGCAGTGCAGGCATCTGCTACAACCATTTGGTCCATGATTCCTACCCTGAATAATCTTTATTGTGTCCACCATAATTGTAGGTGTCAGGTCTCATTTGGCATTTTTGCATTCAGACCTCTGATACTTGGGTCTTTTTCGCTGTCCTTGGACTCCTTCCACCCTCTTGAATGTACTGCTGTGTATTCTTTACAGTTGTAGATCTTCAAGGGAGGTATATGTAATGAGCTTGTATATTCTTAACATTGAAGTTGATCTATAAGGGTCCTTCCTTTCCAAGTACAAAACTACCCTCACATTATTTGCCTTGTGCTTTGACAGCCTCAGCCTATATTCTTAGGGGTTTCTGTTCCTTTTAAGTTAGGCAAATGCATATTATGGTAAATTTGTGTATTGTTTATTAACAGTGTAGTCATCAGCTCTTCATTTTTTATTTGCAGGAAGAGTAACTTCTTCGTGTTTGACAGTGAACTGGCAGGATTGTAGACTAGGCATGTTTTACTAATGTGGCATGTGCTGTCATAGTATCTGCACCTAGCCCATGGGGAATTTCAAAGGGGCAAAAGTGCCACACTGGAACAGAAGAGGATGAATCCAGTCAAATGTCCAGTGAGATTGGATGAGCTCCCTTCAGAGTAGGTGGTGCATTAAAGAAATGTAGTAGTCACCTTAATGGATTCTTTCATCATTCAGTATTTGTCATCTTTTTTTTTTCTATAAGCTCCTGTGCTCTGGGGTGGATGTGGACCCATGAAGATGCACACCCTGATATTGTAAGATGACTGTATAAGCAAGCTGTTTTTGCATGCCTCCCTATTTTTTGCCACTTGCAAAGTTTAAACCTCTCTTCTTGGTGTGATCAGTATTAATTTGCTTATCCTTTTAAGTTTTATGATTTTTGAAAACAAGTGAATGTCTGGTACCTGATGGCAGGAGGAAACTTCTTTTGGGATTTGTAAGAAGGGTCCTTTTCATGGCCTGAAGTCAAGACTGGGATTTCTTCACTTTAGCGGACTAATTCCTAGCCCGTGAGGTAAGGCCATATCTTGCAAAGCGTTTGGTTTCACATTAACCATCCCAATGTAGGATTTGAGCTTGTTCTGATGTGCTGTTATGGCACTGGGATCAGAAGCTTTAGTAGAAGTATGACCTGGCTTTTATCTTGGTATGAATCCTAGCCTTTTTGTTATTTGTTCTCAAGTCTTTCAGCTTGGGGTTGTGTCTGTTTACCTGATTTAGTGGTGCAACCCTTACCTCACCCTGTCATGGGTCGGGTACTCTGGATTTTGGCGTTTTCACTGGGACACACCCTCTCAGAACCAGTAGTAGGTTGTTTGGTCTCTATGAGAAGGACCTTTTGTTTGAGCCTGTACCAAGATCCTAAGTGCTTGAGGTATCCAATATTTAGGGTAATGTGAGTCACATGGTCAGAATTTCAACCTGGAGGGCTTTAGTGTGATGCCAGTGTCAGGTACAATGACATTAACTTGTATGTACTCGTTTTGTTAGGGATTGTCAGAAAATGCAAGGCTATAATTTTTGGCCTGTGAGTGATTGAGGATTCTCATTGAGACAGGCAAAACAGTGACCCCTTCTGTTATATAATTTATTTATTTGTTTACTTTTGAGCACCTAATGTGTGGGTGTCTTATGCCAGCTTTTGGGAATTTGTTATGGTTAATAAATTCTATCGTGTTTTGGCTTCTTCTTTTCCTGTCATCTGGATGCCATCAAGGTACAGAGCCTTGGACACTGTGTCATTCTCCGTTAGAGACAGTCTTTTCTTTAACTCGTATGCATTGACTGTACTTATTGCACTAATGTTAATCATGCCTGTAGTCATTAGCTTTTAGAGCTCCCCTGCCTCATTCTAGTTGATAGCACTTGAAAGGCAGATCGCACACAGCTTTGGTCTCTGTGTTACTTGATCACTGTAGTGATTTTGTGGCGTTCACTGCCATGATTTAGCTCATTAACTGAAAGAAATTACTTCAGCTGAACAAGAAATGCAAAAAGCAGGCATTCTTGTTGAAAACAGTTCTTCACATTTAATTTTCTGCATGACTTGGCACTATGCAGTTGTGGACCAGCCTCCCAGCAGTTAGGAATTTCAAGCCTAACAAACTGCCTTTCTATAGGCATTGATAAAATTAAGGTAACCTTTGAATTCTGGAGGCACCCCCACATTGCTTCTGAGACTCCTAGGAAGGTATATGCTTGGCATAGACCCCTGGCTGATTGACGTTGTCTTTAGTGTCCTAGAGTTGACTCCTTTGTGGTCTGAAGCTCTGTGTGTGTGTGGTCTGACTTCAACATACTTCAACATTAATGGGGCAAGGGAGCCTAAAAAGTTATTGCCACAGGTGTGGTTTAACAACTTGAGGAGTCCAAGGCTATGAACTGATGTGGCGAGAGCGTGTAGTTTTCTTCTGTGTTGGGAGCATATTGCTAACAGCTATGCATTTCATTTAGCCAAACTCTATATTTTCATGGGGCTTTTGGTACCAGAGATGCTCATTGACCACCCAGAACTTAGGCTTGGGAATAACTTTTTCCAGATCCCCTCTACAGCAGATGTCCTTCTAGGCTAATGTTGCAGTATTCTTCACATTAGGGAATCCTCTGCCATAGATGACCCAAAGTGCAGCCAGTATATGAGAGCTTAAAAATACTGCTATTATGTGAGATGTTGCATGAATGGCTTAGGAGTATGTTGGCCATAAAAGCGACGTTCGCACATACAATTCCCAGAACTTCTCTTCCACAGTCCAAACGCCTTCTCCAGTCATCTGATCTGTTCACCCGAGTCGTTTGTTGCTGGTCTAGTTTTCAGATAAGTGCCATGTTGGAGAGTTTTCATTTTTGTTGTATTACTGCTTTGTATTGTGAGGGTTTTGTGCCCTCCAGGAGGGGCAAGTGGGGAGACTGATTGCAAGCCACGACCTGCGTCTCTTGTTTAGAGCCTTAGCACGACCATACCTCTTGCTCTGATTGTCAAGCCTTCATGCCTAAGACTTTTCATAGCCGTCTTTCATCCCTAAACATTTATTTAGAAAATCAGCGACTGAATTGTTTAGCTAGGGACATCTGGGACTTCCGTCGAGCCTGTATTGAAGAGGAAGGCCAAGAAGCCAGGGCCTGAATCTTCAGCTGCACATTCTACCTCTGATGTTCCTGTCGAGGTCAGTGAAGACCCGGAGGTCTTTTTGGAGGTTGGATCTCGTTCTTGGTGGGTACCGCATTGGACACCATCAAGGAGTCTGCCTTAGGCACATCCTCGAAGGCCATATAGATGTCCACAGCGGATGTTCAGGGTGAACCAAAACTTATTTCAGAAGTCTTTAGGGGTATCTCTCAGATTCTAGTCAGGGAGGATATTCTAACTAATGTTGAGTGCAGGCCTACATCAGGTCCTACCACTTTCTGTGTCAGGCTGATGTTAGGTTAAAAAAGAACCAGAAAACCAAGCACATTTCTGCTCCTAAGACTCCACAATCAGATTGGGAAACCTTTTCCCAAGGCTTGCTTAATGCACTCATAGCTCTTAAGCATCCTTCAGTTGATCCAGTTTCTCCTTTAACTTCTTTCTCACTCAAGAGTTAGCATACTGGAATCTTCTGAGGATGACAGATCTTCTGAAGATGAGTCGTTGGCCTACTCCACTCAAATTCTGTCCCCACTTGAATATGCTTCCCCTGCGGAAGAGTCTAATGGCGCAGATTTACCAGTGGAAGAGATCACGTTTGGGGAAACCTTGGCTAAAATGAGAGAATTCTTTAATTGTTGCTGCTCAGGTTTCAGAGGTGCACAAAAATATGATATTTTACAAATGGAATTTCCTTCCCCTTCTGCTGTACCTCCAGTCTTACCAGCCTTTTTGGATGCCTTTTCTTCAGCATCTAATGCCCAAGACGCTCAGGCCCCCATCCCTAAAAGATCTGATGAGTTTTATAAAGTGCCAGAAGACTGTACATTTTTTTGTAGATGTCCTTCAGCAGATTTTGCTATGGTTTCCATTGCTTCTGACAAAACTTTCGGACTTTTACCATCCACCAAGCTTTTCCCTTCTGATAAGAAGAGCAAGACTATAGAAAAAATAGGGAAAAAAGTTTATACTTCTGCCACCTTAGCTTTCTGTGCTGTAAATTACCAAACCCATATGACTATATATGCTTTGGCCCTCCTTTCTGAAGCCTCTCAAACAGTTTCTCACCTCCCAGACTAGGAGCCTCCTCTCAAGTAGCCATTACATTAAATGCAGCTGTGATACAGAAGAAGCATCTTCCAGGGCAGCTGTTTCTGGTTTTGTTCTTAGGAGGTATTCATGGTTGAGGCTTCACACACTTCCAGATGACATCAAAGCAAAATTAGTGGATGCTCCTTCAGATAACACTACTTTGTTTTGGCCTGTAACTGCTGACTTGTTTAAATCTTTGCAGGAGAAAGGCAAGGAACTACAGGACTTGAAAACATATCTTTGTTTCTCCTGTTCCCAAATTTCAGAGGAATTATCCCTCAAAAACATTCTTAATTAGAAAACAGACTCGCCTGCCAACCTCTAAAAGCAAAACGGGAGGTAGGAGAATTCCTCCCTCTAAGCTTTCTCAGACAGTTCCTGCACAGAAGCAGCCCTTTCCTGGCAAGCCAGGTAATCTGTGACTACCACACTTCTCAGTCTTGTCACTCTTTCTTTATGTCTTTTCCTGTCTCTTCCAGTTTGGGAGACTATTACTCAAGACTCTCTTAGTTTTTTTCCATCATCAAGCAAGGGTACTTCATGGTCTGGAAAACTCCACCTTCATTCAGGGACATTCCACAACCACCACAAGACCAACTGCATCTTTTTCCACAGGTGCTTCAGGAGTTGCCACATCAGGGAACAATTCAAGAAGTTCCTGCTCCCCTAAGAGGAAGAGGGTTTTACTCCAGGATGTTTCTTGTACCCAGGAAAGATGGCCCATGGAGACCCATACTGGATCTTTCTCACCTCAGTACTTTTCTGAAGGTTCCTACTTTCTGGCAGTTCAGTACCAGGTAACTCTTCAGACAGTTTATATCCCCTCCAGTCAGAATTCTGTGTCAGACAATCTGAGCAGGTCCATGACTCAATCCCGTAAATGGATGCTTCACAAGGATGTGTTTCTGGATATTGTCCACTGGTGGGATGCTCCTCAAGTAGATCTATTTGCCTCCCCTCTGAACAGACTTCTCTTTTTGTGTTAGAGTTCCCGGTCCTCTGGTTTGGAAACTGGATGCCCTATCAATTTATTTTAGGGGATGCTTCTTTATGCATTCCCCCCTCTTTCCTCTCATTCAAAAAGTCCTGCTCAGGATTCAGCAGGACAAACCAGAAATCTTGCTGATGACTCCCTTTTGGCCAAGACAACATTGGTTCCCTCTTCTGCATTTAGCCAAGGGCAGTCATCACAAGTTACTTCACAGAGTTGACTTTCTCACACAGGACCTAGGATCTCTTATCCATGCACATCTGTCAACTCTGCATCTGACTCTGCAAGTGATAGGCTTCTGATTACTTTGACACCTTCTTTTCTGAGGATGTGCTTAGGGTACTGCAGGAGACCAGAAAATCTAATACTAGGAAGTCCTACTTATCTAAATGGAAGATGTTTTCTATTTGGTGGTGTTCACACAACCTGGATCCACTGTCTGTGGATGTTTCTTTGAGCAACTCAAACAAGTATGAAAGAACCAGTGATGGTTTGGCTTACTCCGTGCTCTGCCTTTCTGCCCTTTGTCTCCCCTTTGGCTTCCATGTTAGAGGTTAAGCTTTTTCTCAATGGTGTCCTTCACATTAGATCTCCCAGGAGACCGGTTCCTCCTCCTTGAGACTTGAACTTTGTTTTTGGAGAAGCTGATTGTGGCTCCATTTGAGCCTGCAGGTATAGCTTCTGTGCAGCACTGTACCTGTAAAACTGTTCTGTTACTAGCTTTGACCCCTGCTAGAAGGGTATCTGAGCTTCAAGCTTTAATGGCTTCATCACTTTTTTCTGATTTTCCATAGGGACTCTGTGCGTACTAACCCTTCCTTTATGCCCAGGTTTGTGAATGAGTTGTCTGTCTTATTCATTTGCCTACCTTTTTTCCTTCTCCACAATGCTCTAGTGAGAGGATTTTACACACCTTGGATGTGCTTAGAAGACTCTGATTTTATTTGGATAAAACTAAGGCCATCATGAAATCTTGTCAGCATTTTGTTTATTTTCATCCCAAGGCTCTGGGATTGCCTGTTTCCAAGCAGATTATTTCCTGTTGTATTTCAAAGGCCATTTCTTTTTGTTATGTTTTCCATGAGAAGAGCCTCCCATTTCATGTTAAGGTTCATTCTACTAGGGCTGTGGCTTCTTCAGGTGTAAAATCTTAGCATAACCATAAATGTCCTTCTCTTCTATGTTGCAGTATTCTATCCCTCCCTCCTCCTTCCTGGTGCTTGGTTTAGTTCTGGGTGTCTAATAATCTTTCTTGTTTCCTTATGCTGGCATTCCTCCTGGGACAGTCAATTCTGAGGATTGTATGTGCAGATGTCGCTTCTATGGCCGACATACTCTTAAGCCATTTGTGCAATGTCTTGGGTACTAGCAGTACTTTTAAGCTTTTGTATACTGGCCAGACGACGGGTCACCCGTGGTGGAAGAGTCCCTAATGTAAAGAATACTGCAACATAGAAAAGAAGGATATTTATGGTTATGTTAAGATTTTGCACAACTATTCTTTCTTGTGCATTCCCAGGTCACATTGTAATGTGGATTGTGTTTTTGCCATGACTAGGTTTGCACACTTTGGTATATGACTGTGATGGTGAACCTTTTGTGCTCAGCGCGTCAAAAATTTGGTAAATGTCTTTCTTGACTGTGCAGGTGTGTCATGCCCTCCCCAACCAAAGAGAAAAAAAATTTGCATATTAATTTATTTAAAAAAATACATCCAATCATGTGTGCTGCTATGTATTATAAAAATAAAAGAAAAAACAGTGATTTTCAGTAGAAAAAATGCTATGCGCTCTGGTAATTGGGCTTAAAATAGTGCACCAAAAAAATTACCCTACTTTTATTAGTAATTTTGAATTGAACTGAAAAAATATGGAATACACACTGCATTTGATTTGATTGACATAAATTAATGACATTTTCAGTTGCTGAGTTTTAATAGATAAGTGCAGGGTCACATATTTTTGTTCATTCAGTTTTGTTAGTAACTTGGGTGTTGTCAACACTGTTGGTATATTCCCCCAAAATGTCATGGTGTGTCACCTTTGACACACATGTCATAGGTTTGCCATCACTGGTATGTGGTCTCATAAAATGATTTGGCTGTTGTGCTGCTTAGAGAACTAGCTGAGCTTTTTACTGAGCTATTTCCTTTAAAGAGTGAGGGCTGTGACACCAGCCATCTCAGGATCTGGTCAGTCGCTCTTTTTAAGAGGAAGCAAGCTGCTTCAGAAAATATGCCGTCTTACACTGTTTTTTTGGTTCCTCTCCTTTTTCTTCTTCTTCTTCAACAAGAGTAGGAAGCCCTGTAGTCTCAATGCAAAATGGTGTCCTTTGTCACTCCCCCACCTTTGGATTGTCTTGGAAAGCATACACTAGTTTGATTGCAGCAAATATGGTCATAACAAGATTAATTGATTGCATGTAATCATCTTCCATTTTAATTAATGAAAATGTGTAAATAGTAAAATTATGGAACTGTGAGGGTTAAGGAAGCAATTTCAGAGTTGGTACTTCTTGAAGTGTTGGGGCTGAGCTGGTTTGAGGACATTCCATCCTGCAAAAACACTTTGTAATTTTTTTGAAATCAGTGCAAGTTGACAATTTTCTTAGCTGTGATGTCTGTTCCAGGTCTCTTTGTGGAATTAATATAGATGTAAGAAGTCACTAGCAAGTTGAAACTTTAAACTGCTTTCCTCCTTGCTTCATGAGTGCCCATCTGGGCTATCTTTTGGAGTTGGCTACTTTTCTTGTTTGCCCCAGCTGGTAGATCATTTTTGAGTGTTACCAAAATTGAAGCTGGACTTTTCACCCCCACTGTATTCTGTCCCTGTTTCTGCTGTGGCAGAGTTCTTTGGGGCATATCCAGACCTTCCTACTTTAGGGGCAGTAGAGGCACTTCTGTTTTCTGTAGAGGCAATGGAGGTGATGATGGCCTTCTCTTCCCTTGGTTGTATTCTTGAGTCAGTGGTCTTGCTGTTGCCTGTAGAAAATGAATGCATTCTTAGTAATAGAAGGGAGGCTGATGGTTGGCAGGTGGGGATGCAGAAAACAAACAGGAATATGTGTTTTGAAAGTGCAAGCAAATACTCCCATATACCAGCTTAAAATGATTGAGGCAAGCACTCTGTATGCTAGCCTAAAATGATTAATTAATTAGTTGTTAAAACTGGTTTAGACAGAGAGCATGAGACTTGTGATCCTGCCAATCCTGTGATAGATGAAGGCAACTTTCCTGGAGTGCTACACGTTCTCCAGGTTCTGGATTTTCTGTAGTCTCCTGTGTTGTATTCCACTGCTTCCGTTTCAGCTGCTGGCAGTGGAATACAGATGTTTCAGACCTTCCTCACATCTGTCTTCTGAGTCACAGCTGGGGATTGGGTCCCTGTTATTCACAGTTGGCAAACTCTTGATTTACAACTTCAGCAACCACTTTCCCTCCTTGGAGGTCCCCATGATTTGTGCGCATGGACCTGTTGCCTCTAAAGAAAGCTGAGACCAGGCCTTTCACTAAGATTTAGGTGAGCGCCTGCCAGCTCCTGTGTCAGCCTCTGCTGTTTTGGCTATTTGCATTTGCCAAGGAAGGTGTGACTGCTTGGCAGTGGGTGTATGTCTTGAGAGCCATCTACCAGTAGCATGGGTATGGCAAGTTTCCTAAGCAGGTCTTTGACTTGGACATTGAGGGGGAAGAGTTCTTGCTTTTTCTGCCCAAATATGATACTGATGATGAGTAATATACTTTTTGTGTTTGTCCTGCCCCCCCCCCATACTCCTTGTGGATGTCTACTTTGGGGAAGCCCTTACTTTAATGCAGTAACATTTTAAGATGAGGACAGAAAAACACTAATTTCCACAAAAGATGTAGCTAATCTAATTTTTGTGGCCTTTTTGGCAGAGACAATATTGTATGTGAGAGTGTTCAATCTCGCCTTTGTTCTTACACATGGGTTCGGAGCCGATCCTCGGCTCCGTGTCGGCCGCTTGCAAGCTCTGCATCAAGAAGAAGCTCGAGATCACCTAATACCCACAATCCCCCTCTGCCTTTACCTCAGATCTAGTTTGCCGCTGCAGCGTTCGCATCACTGGGTCGAGCTCGAGCACCTGAGATAAGATTTAGAATTTTATTCTTGTATTTTTTCTTGGTACTTTAGTATTATATAGCTATTTAGTGATAATTTGTGTGTGTGTGGTAAGGTTAAGGGAATCTCGGTACCGTTAAGTTGTAAAACTTAGTTAGAGTTCTCTTCTGGGCCTACCACCCCTTATTGGATTTGACAACCGGATTGACTTTCACTACTGGATTTGACAATTTTACCGGACTTGACTTTTTTACTGGATTTGACTTTTTTTCTACTTATAGTGACATGTCTGAAAAGGCCAAATCGGGTTCAAGCTGCCAATGTGGGCAAAAAATGTCAGTAACTGACAATCATAGTTCCTGCGTCTACTGTCTTGGCCCTCTCCATCTGCAAGAAGACTGCTCTATTTGTCATTCTTTCAGTGGGAGGGTCATGACAGATAGGCGCAGGAAACTAATGGATAGGGGTTTGTTAAAACCTTCCTTTCAGGAGGCTCTGGATGCTTCTGACCAGGCATCCAAGTCCTCGAAGGAATCGAAGACGTCTGAGCCCAAGTCATCGGCTCCGAGCTCTTCGACTAAAGTTAGATCACCGGTTCCACAGACTTCGGGGCCGAGTGTTCAACTGTTGTCAGTTTCCGAGCCTCGAGTCTTGGAACCGGTGATGGAGCTCCCTCCCTCAACACTGTTGAGGTCGGCTCCGTCTTCGGTTCCTTCGACCCGTTCTTCTAAGCTCTCAGATATCGATGTGGACCGTGTGGTGCAGAAATTATTGGAACATTCGGCCCTATCCAAACTTATCTCGGTTTCCACCCAATTGGTGTCGAAACTTGAAGGCCTTCCATTATCTCCATCCCTTCCTCCTCCGAGACCTGTCCAGTCTTTGGAGCCGGAAGAGGTTGATCTACTGATTGTGGAGCCCTCGGTGCCAGAACCGTCCTTTTCTCGGTCTGCTCCTTTCACCTTGACTCCGTCGGACCCGGTACCGGAGTCTCGAAGCCGACGATCCGTCCTTGGTTCCGGGGCCGAGAGTCGAACCGACGTTTCGGTTCTGACTCTTCCTCTCAGGGCCTCGGCGCGGATCGATTCGGCTCCGTCCTCGGGTCGATGCCTTCGTGCCTGTCTCGGGGATTCTTCCCATTTCTTCGGAACCGGGAGATTCCTCGACTCGGGACCCGGGGGCCTTCGATCTCATGAGGAAGGTGCTGTCTACCCAGACAACCACATCAGTAGAAGCAGCCTCTCCTCCCCATAAAGGACCGTTATCTTCCTCTGCACCAACGGCCACATCCAACCGCCGACCACCGGTGTCTCAGCCACCCCTGGAGGGTGTCCCTCTTCCTCGGAGGCTTCTTCGGATGCTCCCCAAGAGGTCCCTAGGAAAAGATTGTGTAAGAGGAGACACTTAGATTCTCCACAAGAATCTTTGACATCCGATACTGACTTGGATGAGTCAGAAGGGTCCCCAAAGTCACCTTCAGAAGATGTCTCCTTTTCTGACATCTTGGAGATCCTGAAGCAGAGAGGTGATTGGCAGTCCCTCCCCCCTTCTGAGGATGAGTCAGTCTTGCTGAAGGCATTTGGTGCTCGCCCTTCCTCCTCCTGGGTCACTCCGCCTTCGATGAGTTAATGGAGTTGATTGCTCAAGGGCGTGGAGACACCTGACACGGTGGAACCGGTCCCTAGGAAGCCTAATAAGTACATCACTGCACCCCAAGACAAGGCTTACCTTACAAAGGGAGTTCCAGTGGACGCCATGGTGGTGGCAGCGGCCACGAAAAAGGAGATGTCGGAATCTTCCTCATCTGTCCATCCACCTAACAGAGATTCTAGGACTATGGACAGATACGGGAAGCGCATTTTTAGTTCAGCGGCTTTTTCTATGCGATCCCTGAACTATTTGACCCATTTTACACGCTTACAGAGGGATCTAGTCAAAGAGTTGGGAGATACCCTCCAGGGTACTACAGATGCTGCGGTCTCAGAGAAAGTTACAGCACATCTAAATACCCTTACATCCATTGTTAACTCATCCATGAGGCTGATCTCATACGCAGCCGAAGGATCGAGTAGGGCAGCAGCTTCAGCGATTGCTCTTCGTAGGCAATCCTGGATGCGCTTATGTTCATTTGCGGAAGCCTTCAAGTCTTCCTTTACTAACGCCCCATTTGATGGTGCCACACTTTTTGGCCCTAAAGTAAAGGAGACCCTTACCCGGTGTGAACAAGAGGGAAAGACTCTGTCTGCTGTCGGAGTCTGTTTTTCCACCCCTTCCAGACCGTACCCCAAAGGGCAACGTGGTGGGAAAATGTGGTTTCGAAAACCCCAAGGATCTTTCCCAGGCACACAGGGTGATGCCCCCTCTAGAGGCAGAGGAGGGGGCAGAGGTGGAAGACGCCGCCCTGGCGGCAGAGGGGGTCCGCAAAACCAAGGTGACAGGGATACCCCCCCTGGAAAACCTTTCCAGCACTCCTGAGAGGAGGCCCGACTGTCCTGCTCTGGAGGCAGTCGGGGGTCGCTTAGCTTTATACCCTCAGGCCTGGCAAAACATTACTACAGACAACTGGGTAAAAAGCGTTGTTACCAGAGGTTACAGAATACCATTCCTATCCACCCCCATTCCAAAGAAAAAACTCCCAGATGTACCGCCCCATCTGCGAGACCCAGCAGCTATAGAAATTTCAAAGCTGCTAGAAAAAAGGGTCATCCAGCCAGTCCCAGTGGACCAAATAGGATTCGGAACTTACTCAAGGTTCTTTTTAGTTCCAAAGAAGACAGGGGACTGGAGGCCGATTCTGGACCTAAGCAACCTCAACACCTTTGTCAAGAAGGAAAAGTTCCGGATGGTCACGCTTCAATCAATCCTTCCATTCCTACAGAAGGACGACTGGATGTGCTCAATAGATCTGAAGGACGCATACTACCACATCAAAATGGCCAGGGCGTCCAGGGATCATTTGCGCTTCCGGCTGGGAGCCAGTCACTACCAGTTTCGAGCCCTGCCCTTTGGTCTGACCTCAGCCCCCAGGGTTTTCACCAAATGCATGGCAGTGGTAGCGCCTCATCTGAGACGCCTAGGATTCCAGGTGTTTCCGTATCTGGACGACTGGCTCCTGTCTGCCACCACCCGGCCAACTGATACAGGCCAGGGATTACACCCTACAACTTTGTATTCACCTCGGAATTTCCGTAAATTTCGAAAAATCTTTATTACAGCCATCACAGCATATCTTATTCATAGGAGCGGAATTAGATACGCATCATTTAATTCTAAGGCTTCCTCCAGAAAGGATAGTCGCACTTCAAAACAACATTTCTCTCCTTCTGTCGTCCAAGAAATCCCCGGCAAAGCTGGTTCTAAAGGTCTTGGGTCTCATGGCAGCTTCCTCATTGCGATACCATTGGTACAACTGCAGATGAGAGTTCTAGAATGGCTGCTTTTTGCACTGTGGTCGCTCCAACAGCTACCTCTGACACACGAAATTCTGATTACAAACACATGCAAATCACACCTAACTTGGTGGCTTCAGACTTGCAACCTTTCCAGCGGAAGACCATTTGTGCTACCCACACCGTCAGCGACGATAACCACGGACGCTTCCCTGATAGGGTGGGGGCATCTTTAGGGACAGACAGTCCAAGGCGAATGGACCAATCTGGAGTACAATCTGCACATCAATGTTCTGGAGTTGAGGGCAGTGTTTTTAGCGTTGCAACACTTTGCTCCCCTTCTTCCTCTAGGGACTATTGCAGTTCAGACAGACAACATGTCTGTAGTCTGGTACATAAACAAGCAAGGGGGAACCAGGTCTTATCAACTATGCAGAGAGGCCATGAGAATTTGGCAATGGGCGGAGTCCACGGGTCGCTTTCTGATCGCAACGCACATCCCGGGGTCATCCAACGTCATAGCCGACAGGCTGAGCAGAGCAATACTATTGCCTCACGAGTGGTCCCTCAAACAGCCAGCCTTCCTGCGATCTGTTTGCGTCTCCAATGAACGCCAAATGCAGGAGCTACTTTGCCCTATTACCCCCTCCAGGGGAAGTCCCCAGGGACGCGCTGGTGCACGATTGGCCCCCGGGTCTCCTGTATGCTTTTCCTCCATTTCCCCTGATTGCAAAGTTTCTGCAGAAAGCCAACAACCTTCAGAGGACGATAATACTCATTGCCCCATTCTGGCCTCATCAAATTTGGTTCCCCTTTCTATTGCATCACCGCATTCGGGGACCTTGGATGCTGGACCCAGAGCCAGATCTACTGACTCACTTGTCAGGAGTTCCTCACCCATCTCTCGAATCACTCCATCTAGCAGCTTGGCTGCTCCGCTTCCCTTTCTAGCCAGGTCTGATTCCCTTACACCGGCGGTTCAGAATATATTAGTGGCTTCTCATAAAGCTTCCACTACAAAAACCTACACCAGTAAATGGAAACGTTTCGTCTTCTGGGCTAATTCACATCATTTGGACCCTGTTATAGCTCCGTTGAACAAGATCTTGGAATTTTTGACAGAATTATTCCATGAAGGAGCTTCTCCTGCTACTTTGAGTGCAATTGGCTGCCATTTCTAACTTTCATGTGGAAGAATGTGGTGCGCCTATTATGGCTCACAGACGTTGTAAAGCTTTTTTAAAAGGATCCTTTCATATCAGACCACCAGTTAGAATTCCTACATCACCTTGGAATCTGAACCTCTTACTTTCTAAATTGATGTTGCCCCCTTTTGAGCCAGCCTCAGTTTGCCCATTGAAATTTTTATCGTGGAAAACTCTATTCCTGGTGGCCATTACATCCGCTAGGCGAGTGTCTGAGCTTCAGGCTCTTTCTATTAAACACCCTTATTTAATTTTTCACTCTGACAGAGTATCCCTTCGCACTAATCCATCCTTTCTCCCCAAAGTTTGCTCTACTAATAATATTAATCAGTCCATTGAATTACCCACCTTTTTCAAAAATCACTCTAATAAGTTAGAGTATATGTTGCACAAATTGGATGTCCATAGACAACTCAGGTTTTATTTGGATAGAACAAAAGATCACAGGAAATCTGATCAACTGTTTGTAGCCTTTGCTGACAGCAGGAAGGGTGTAGCAGTTTCGAAACAAACTCTTTCCAAATGGCTAACTGATTGTATCACACACGTTTATGAGGCTTCTAATCAAACCTTATCGGTCAAACCTAAAGGACATTCTACGAGATCAGTGTCTACATCCTTAGCTCACGCAGCTCGCTTACCATTAGATACGATTTGTGCGGCTGCTACTTGGGCTAAACCACATACATTTATCTCTCATTACAAAGTGGACAGGGTTTCTAGGGATAGGGCAACCTTTAGTTCCACTGTGCTCAAGAACGTTCTCCCGTGAGTTCCTCAGGATCATGGAGCTAGGGACGCTACCCATGTGTAAGAACAAAGGTGAGATTGAACACTCTCACATATAGAAGTTATGTCCTTACCATAAAGTTCCATGTGGAGTGTTCATCTCGCCTTTGTTCTTACACTCCCACCCTTAGGAAGAACGTTCAATTTGGTGCCTGGTCTGGAGTATTCTCCTTCTGCAGTTGCAATAGTTGTATTGTATGATACACTTGTGTATATATATATATATATATATATATGTATATATGTATATAGATGATCCTATGATTAGGTGAATTTTGTGTGTGTGCTCTCTATGGCTGGTTTGCTTGCAAACTAGATCTGAGGTAAAAGCAGAGGGGGATTGTGGGTATTAGGTGATCTCTAGCTTCTTCTCGATGCAGAGCTTGCAAGCGGCCGACACGGAGCCGAGGATCGGCTCCGAACCCATGTGTAAGAACAAAGGCGAGATGAACACTCCACATGGAACGTTATGGTAAGGACATAACTTCTATTTCTCTCAGTTGAGAGAGATGAATAGTATACGATTGTCCTTCCTGCCTCTTCCACATCCTACTTGCCTAGTAACAAGGAGCCCTGGGGGTTGTCTACTTCATATGATCGAAATTTCATTTGACTGACATTCTTTTGACCGAGACCATATAACCTAAAGTTTATAACACTGAAAACTCACTTGACTGAAACTCATAACACTGACACCATACAATGCTACATTTCAACATAATAGTGGCAGTGTGTATAAGATAAGTAAAAGCTATATGCCCTTTTCCCCACTGTAGTGCAATCCTGGAGTTAGTATATATAGTTAAGGGGGTCTGGGGGGCTTAGTCCCCCCCATATAGTTTAGGTATATATTCTGTTCTGAAAAGAGTAATTTATTGGACTTGTAAGTATCCATGTCTATGGTTCAAAATATTTAAAATAGGTGGTTGGGGGGGGGGGCTACAACACCCCCCTAACTTTATATACTAACTCCAGGATTGCACTACAGTGAGGAAAAGGGCATATAGCTTTTACTTACCTTGTACACAATGCCAGTACTATGTTGAAATTTAACATTGTAAGGTGTCAGTGTTATGAGTTTCAGTCAAGTGAGTTTTCAGTGTTATGAACTTTAGGTTATATGGTCTTGGTGAAATGAATTTCAGTCAAATGAAATTTCGATCATATGAAGTAGACCCGCCCTGGGCTATTCAGGCCTAAGTAATGCCTCTGGGTAGCAGGCTAGAAGTTATTACTATAATTCTGTAGTAAACGTCCCTTCTCCAGAGGTACTGCATATTCTTGTGGAAACTGGGGAACCAACTGACAGGAAATTTTACCTGGCCAAGTGGATTGGAAAGTGGCATGCAACCTAAGGCAACATCAGTTCATGTCTAATACGCCTATTTAGTAGGGCTGTTGTGTTTGGTCAAAGTACACATTTCTGATGTATTGGTTTGCTTGCCCTTGGTACCCCATTTGACTTATTCCTGCAGTTAAGCAATTTCCTAAGGAGACTCAGCAACTGCAGTCCTCCGCTAAAAGGGAGATACTTCCTGTCTGGAGTTTGAACTTCATAGTGGAAGTGATAGCACCAGTAAAATACTTTGGGGAAAAAAGAGATGCAATGTCAATTTTTATTTTGTCCTCAACTGTTGGGTTCGGATCTGACCCTTGGATCCAGCTCAGCCATTACTAAAGCTTATGGCCACCAAAAAAATTCTTGACCTCTTCCCCCTCCCCTCCCCCACTCATAGTGCACCAACCCCCTAACATACCACAGATCTCGTTTCATACTTTTTGCGAAAGATGTGGGCAGCCTAAACTCTTGAACATTTGTTGAGAGGAGTCTTTTTTTTTTTCTTCTGCATATTTTTGCATAATGTGTGTGTATAATGTGCATGTGTGTGTGTATATATATATATATATATATATATATATGTATATATATATTTTCTCCTTTTACACTGTGTAATTCTTTTATACCATTGTTGGCAATATTCCTCCCTTACTTTCTATATTATCTACTTTTAGTGTACATACCTGTGTAATTCTGCTTACCAATGCTGGTATTTCTCTCCCATTTTTCTTCTTTCATATATGTAAATATAAATGTGTATATATTTATATTTTCTAATATATATAAACTTTCTCCCCTTTCTTTTTTTTCTTTAAAGTTGTCATGTCTGACAAAGGGCTTACCGGCTTCAAAAATTGTCAGAAAGGGTGGGCATAAATTACCCTTAACTGATGCCTATCCTTTGTGTCTATGGTATAGGTCCTTAACCTTTACAAGAGGATTGTGCTATCTGCAAAAATTTCAATCCAAGGGTCTTAGTAGATGGGAAAAATAAGTTGATATTAAAAGGTTTGCTTCCATCCTCATTTGGAGAGGCTATCTCTGGGGCTCAATCCACAAAATGAAAATTAAGGAAACCTTGGATAAGTCTCCAAGACCTTCTAATTCTTCCACTCCTTCGTAGGTAACAAATAAAAAATCTCAATCAGATCAGAAATCTGCTCAGGTCCTGTGTTCTTTGAATCAGATGAGAAAATCTTCTGATCCAACCTCTGTGGATCTGAAGATTCTACCTCAAGGGCAGCGTGTTCAGGCATATCCATTAGGAGGTATGCCTGGATGTGCTTATGTGATTTTGCAGAGCCTTTCAATTCCTCTTTTGACAATGCTTCCTGTGGCGGCAGTTTGTTGTTTTGCCCAAAAGTGAAGGAGATACACTCCAGGTATGAGAAGGATGAAAATACCCTCTCTGCAGTGGGCATATGTTTTTCAACCCCTCAAAGATCCATTTCTTGGAATCAACAAGGTAGTCAGAAGATGTGGTTCAGCAAGTCCCAGTGTCCTTTCCAGGACACATGTGAAGATAGTTGGGGGGGGCTATAATGGACGATGATGCCAAGTGGTAGTGGAGGGTCGCAAAACCAGGGGTCTACAGATACTTTCTCTGACAGATTCTATCAGCACTCTTGAAAGGAGGCCTGATTGTCCCTCTCTGGAGGCAGTGGGGATCGACTATCCCTGCACCAGAGAGCCTAGCTAGATTTAACAAGAGGTACTTGGGTGCAGAGAATTATTTCCAGAGACTATACAACCCCCTTTTCCTTTTCCCTGCCACCTTCAACTGTATGTAAGATTCCTGATATTCTACCCAGTCAGGAAAGAGGCAGAATTAGAAATACAAAAGCTGCTAGAAAAGAGTCATCCAAGAGGTTTCACCAGACCAGATAGAATCCAGAACTTACTCCAGATTCTTTTTAGTGCCAAAGAAAGTGGGACTGGAGACCAGTTTTGGATCTCCGCAAATTGAACAGATTAGTTTGATGTACAAAGTTTCAGATGGTGGTCACAGTTCAGTCCATTATACCTTTTCTGGGCAAGCACTGCTGGGTGTGCTTGATAGACCTTCAGGATGCATACCATCACATAAAAATAAACAGACAATCCAAAAGGTATTTACTCTTCCAGTTAGGAGCCATTCATTATTAGTTCAGAGTACTGCCCTTTGGCCTCACTACAGCCCCCAGGGTGTTCACCAAGTGTATGGCAGTAGTAGCAGCTCACGTGAGACTGCAGAGATTGAGTTTTTCCATATCTAGACCACTGGCTCATTACTGCCCCGACCAGGCAACTGATATTATCAACAAGAGATCAGGTGACCCAGACTTGTTCTCATCTGGGGATAACCATAAATTACAAGTCTGAGTTGCAACCAACTCAGACCTTGGAATTCATAGAAGCAGTCTTCAACAAGACCTCAAGGACAGCTTCTCTTCCTCTGTCAGGAGTGCAGACCATCAGATTCCAAGTCAGAAAAATAATTTGCATTACCAAAATTTCAGCCCTCTTTAATTCTTCAAGCCTTGGGGGTCAGGTGTCAGTTGCCTTCATCTTAGTCCTTCTAGCAAGATTTCATATAAGAATTCTCCAGTGGATGTTAGTAACACATGGTCATTTCTTTCCTAGCGCATGTCAACACAAATAATCACTTAGGCGTGCAAGAGATACCTTTGGTGATGCATCTGGTCAGATCAGGACAAGGTTGTCCCTTTATTCTTCCTCACCCCAAGGCTATAGTGACCACAGACGCTTCCCAGATTGGGTGGAGGGGACACTTCCTGGGGAAAACCGTCCAAGGCACATGGTCCTCCGAAGAGAGGTGAGAACAGTGCTGTTAGCTTTGCAGGCCTTCTAAGATGTTCTCCCTTTAGGGCCATTTGCGATTCAAACAGACAGTATGTCAGTAGTTTGGTACATCAACAAGTAAGATGGAACCAGATCCTACCCCTTGTGTCAAGAGGCACTTAGAGTGTGGCAGTGGGCGATCTCATCCAACTGCTTTCTGATAGCAATGCACATTCTGGGGAAGCCCACTGTGATAGCAGACCAATTGAGCAGGCCCATTCTTCTACCTCGAGTAATGGCTCAAGAAGAATGTGACAGATATTGCTTTCTGTCAGTGGAGCAGCCTTGCTGCAGTCTTTTTGCATCTCTTCTAAACAAGTGCAGCAACTTCTTTGCCCTGGTAACCCCACTGGGGGAATTGCCACAGGATGCTCTACTCCACAGGTGCCCCCCCCCCTTGTCTCTTCTGTGCCTACCCTCAACTCCCCTAATTCCCATATTCCTACAGAAAGTTGCCTGGTTGAGGAGCAAAGTCAACCTCATTGGTTCTTATTGGCCTTGATAAATTTGGTTCCTCTTTCTTTGGCCTTATCTGATTTACCCACCTTGGATTTTAGATTCAATTCCAGACCTCCTGTCTCACCTGACAGGCATGATTCACCCCAGCATCTCAAACCTCAGGCTAACAGTGTGGTTTCTCCAATTCTCTTAATAGCCAGAAAACAGATGCTGTCTCTCCGTCCGTCATATACTTTTATCTTCCCATGAGGCTTCTCAAGAAAACTTTACAGAAATAAATGGAAAAAGTTAATTTCCTGGGCACAACAAAAACGCATCAATTCTTTCTTAGCTGCGGTACAATGTGTACTTGAATTTTTGGCAGTGATTTTTAATGAGGGAGCTAGTTCCTCAACAATTGAAATTCAGTTAGCAGCAATAGCTTAATTTTCATATTGGATATGAAAATTCTTCTCTGGCTTTGTCTAAACTTTGCAAAGCATTTGTGAGAGGCACACTCTTGCTGAGACCCTCATATAAAGACTCTACTCAGCCATGGGATTTGAACTTGGTACTGCAAGCCTTGACTCATTCACCCTTTGAACCAGCAGCAAAATGCGATCTTCAGTTCCTGACATGGAAAACTTTCTAATGACCATTACCTCTGCTAGAAGAATTTCAGAACTTCAAGCATTGTCATCTAAACCTCCTTACTTGATCTCTCATAAGGAATAGAGTCTCATTATGTACCAGTGTGCCTTTCCTTCCTAAGGTGGTGTCAGAATTCACTGTCATTCAGTCCATTAATTTGCCAGTTTTCTTTCCTACATTTCCAAACAGAGGTCGATATATGTTGCATTTATTGGATGTTCAGAGACAATTATGCTTTTACTTACATAGGACAAAAGAAATTTGAAAGACAGACCAATTATTTGTATTCTTTGCAGATGATAAATTGGACACATCAGTTACAAAGGTGAGATTAGCCAGATGGCTAATGGATTGTACATCATTTATTTACAGCAGATAGAGGTCTTGGTAAGAGTAGACCCAAAGAGTCCATTTAAGTAGGTCTATGGCTACTACTTCAGTGTTTCTCTCTAGAGCTTCCATGTGCGACTGCAACTTGGTTCAGTCCTCTTACCTTTATTACTTATTAGAAATTGAATCTGGTCTCAAGGGGAAGTGCGGCTTTTGGCTCAACTGTGCTCAGGAATATCCTTCCTTAGAGTCCACAAGAGATTTTAGGTAGCTGGGGACTCTGTCCCAACATTTGAGGATAGAATGAAAATTGACCTCAGGTAAAAAAAAAGTTATATACTTACCATAAAGCTCCAGCTGTGTTGTCCATTTTCATTCTTCAACTTCCTGCATGCCACCCCGCCATTGTTTTGTCATTATGGACTTTTAGAAGAACGAGAGACTATGAGGACACCACTGTCCTTAATACTGAGCTCCAGATATGATCTTTTGTCAAGAAAGTTGTAGCGAGTCTTTCTACTATATTTAAGTCTGCAAACGATCTGCGGTATGTTAGGGGTTGGTGCATTATTGGTAGAGGAAGAGCTCGAAAGGTTTTTGGTGGCCATGAGCTTTAGTAACAGCCGAGTCAGATCCCTGGGTTGGATCCAAACCCAACAGTTGAAATGAAAATGCACAGCACAGATGGAACGTTATGGTAAGTACATAACTTTTTTTTCTTCTGGTGCCTGTTACTTTGGCTATAAGAGTTTCAGAACTATACGATTTAATGTGCAGAGAGGATTACACAGTCTGTACAAGGACAGGTGTCCTAAAGGTCCAGTCCTTCATTTATGCTTAAATGGTCTTGAAGGTTAAGATGCTCTCTGCAAGGGCAACATATACAACTGTAACCTTTCCACATGTGTTTTAGCTCATTGTGTCTGTGAGTTAGCTAATTGGACATACATTCACATCTTTTCTAGGCAGTAGAAGCTGGACATTTTTCTGGAGTAGAGTAAGTTTTGCCACTGCAATTCTGAAGGACACACCTGCTCTTCTCTGTAGTTCTGTGATCATCCCTTGTACTAAAGTACTTTTCCCCACATGATAAAAATGATACCATAGCATTGAGTCTTGTGATGCACATAGATCATTTGAGCACACCAGCATAACTTTTCCTGTGGTGCTTGCAGCTAGTACTGTGGTTTGTAGATTGTGTAACTGGAGAGGTAGGCGGTTTGATTTTCACCATGGGAATCCTGTGTGTGTCTTGGTGGGGGGGTGTATAGTCACAGGTAAGTAACATCTCAGTGTTAAAGGTGCTATGTCCACTTCCACTGAGGAGAATACATTTAATTAGTCTAGCAGTTAGCACAGGGCATTAAGGCTCTGAGATACTAATAAGCTACTTCCTGTAGCCAAGGGTGTAGAGTTTGATTCCTTCCGCCTCCATTTACCTACTGTGTGACTCTAAACAAGTTATTTGACCAGAGAGTGCTTGTCTGTCACCACTGAAAAGAAAAATTGTGTCCAGTGGGTTTACATGGTTAACAAATGTATATGTCCTTGGAAATATATACTTTGGGGGTAGGGATTGGCATTGTGACTAAGGTGTTTACCTCCTACATAAGATACAGGATTCAATTCTTAGCTTTGGGATAGGAAATGTGGCTAGGCTTAATATGCCACACTAGGTCAGATAGCCTGGTACTAGTCTACGAACCTGTAGTAACTATAGATGATAAAGTAGAAAGATTGTTGCTGTAGTATAGCCTCCCCTCCCCTTCCACCGTTATCTAGTGGATTCATTGCTTTTGAATTGAGAGGCTACCCAGGCTGTTGTTTTAGCAGGATTCTGTCTTTCCTAGCTCTATTTCTTGTGTCATGGAGCAAGACTACCTTCCAGTCTGCTTCTGAGGCTCTATTATCACACTTTTTGGGGAACAGCATAGTCCTTAAGAAAAGAATTAGACGAAGATGCAGATGTTCTCCCCTTTATTCTGTCCTTTTGATGTTTCCAACATTCCAAGAGGTCGACTCTGCCTGAAGATTCCAGTGCTATAGATGTTAGTCCAGATGGTCAGATGTGTGTCTGTGGCATAATTATTTTATTTATTTATTTATTTATTTTACATTTTTAGGTCCATTTTCAGCGGAGGTACGGGGAGAAAAGCTCCAACATCAAGTTATATAAATACAGTACATCCAGCATAATACACAAAACAGGTTACATCATGTATGCTGAGCATAGTAATATAACAAGAATTAATAAAAACACTCCAGGTAAAAGAAGATATAGAACATGGGTAAAAAGGCAATGTCAGTCATACATTGGTAAGAAAAGAAAATATATCAAGTAAGATTCTACAGTTAAAAGTACCCTTTCAGATGACCAAGCCTACAGGGGATCAGAGCTCCAGCATGTGATCAGAGAGGAATTTGGGGAGTTGATAGTAGTATGGGTAGGGTTATGTGATACAAGGGCATAACCAGGTACTAAGAAGGTGCAATTTGAGGGAGATTTTGAATATGGATTCCAACACATTACAAAGGGAGGCTACTGCAGCAGTGAGCATTGTACTCAAATCTGTGGTTATGGTGAGTATGCTTATTTGTGTTCTTGCTGTTTCTTTTACCGTAGTTGGACATTGCTCCCAACAGGGCGTCACCCACTGAGTTTGTCAGATTATGTAGCTTAATCCAGGTGTCAAGACTTTGTGACTGAAGCCTGGAAGGAGTAGAACCTCTGTTTTCCCACTGTTGTGGGGTTGCTGGTTACTGATAGGCATGCATGAGTATTTTTTGAGGGTGAGCTACCCAGTGAGAGGGAAGATGGGGTGCCTTCTCCTTAGTTGTAGACCCGTGCATTTATTTTCATGGATACCCTTTTCTGGTCCTTAATTTTATTTATTTATTTATTTTTTTGAGGTGACATATATGATTCCCATACCATCCCTCTTTGAAGAGGCATAGGTTGTCATGTTTTGCTAACCTGGTTGCAAGTGCATTTCTGCAGTAGAGATCAGCTGTGTTTTCTGTTTTAGGAATAAGTAGCAGGTTGTCCTCCATGCATTTTCATCTGTTTCGTGGGTTTTGGTTCTGGCACCATCTGATTGTAATACATTTGGTAATTCAAATATTATTAATACCGCCAGACATAAAGATACTCACGAACTTTACAATTCTGACATGTGGAAACAGCATCACTATTCATTTCATCACGATAAAACTCCAGTAGAATTAAGTGACACTAGAGTGTCATTTAACATGAAAGAAATGTTGAAACGATTTGAGTTAAAACTGTTCAAATTAAAACGCACGCAGATGGAGAATGGATACCTCCAAAGGAACATTGAGTTGGGTGTAGTTCCCAAAGGACTTAGATTGTGGAGGTATCCAAATGGCTGTGAAAGGGAACCGAACATGTTGAAGGACTTACATGAATTGTTTAACAAAACTGGTTTGGCTTTGATGGAAATAATGATTACCTACAACAGTAAAAAAATAGAATCATTATTGCTTGAGCTTGAGACTTTAAACGGCAACATCAGTAGAGATTTGCTGTTTGAACAATACTATACAAACTACGTCAACATCATAAAAGACGTGGAACATAGCTGTAATGTTATATATGAAAAAAAGAGCAATAAAATTCAGAGGGATGTCAAAATATATGAAACGGGGTTTGTATACCCAAAATCCAAATGTACCATTCGTAACCATGGGAACGACCAGATAGACAACGTGAGAGGCTCCCTTGACGAACTTGATGACATCACTTCCCCTTTGCCAACCGAGGAAATCAGGCAACACGAGTATGGAAGCCCTACCGATGTAGAAGGTCTTAGGAGATCCAAGCGATTAAGGGGACAGAATATTTACGATGAAGGGAATGACTACGAACGGACAGGTGCACGTCCAAGGCGGGATTACGAAAACAAAAAAGTTAATTTTCAAAAAAACGGGTGGAGGACGCGCAAGTAGCCGATGGCGTCCTACTACACGAGGTATTGGGCATCCTGACTGTTACAGAATTACCAGGTAAACATCATTTAATATTCACAGATGTGACTGATACACCTAGTGACGTGTCTGTTTTCAAAGACAGTCTCTCAGTTAGTTCTAACAAAGCCAACATTCAATATAATGATTACAGTATGAATATAACGGGTAAAGCTCGAGTATCCGGTGATATTGAAACTGTCATAGTTAATGATGAACACCGGACACCTATGGATGGTATTCAAGTTAACATGTCAAGTTTCAAGGACAGTTTTTTACCTAATCCAAGTGAAACCGACATGTTTTGTAACATTTGTAGCACGGTTACAAAAAGGAAAATTTCATTATCTGGTGGTATTGAAACTATGACAGACAATGATGTAAACCAGATGCCCATAGAACTTAATGATTCAATTGTAGGGATGGATAATATGGACAGTTGCAATTCATTAAGCGATTTGACTGTATACAGTTATGATGGCCAAATGGAAGATAAAAACGGAAACAACCCAATGGAGAGTGAACATTGTATAGATTCACCTATAACATCTGAAGTGAATCAGTTTCCTGCGGATAGTTCGCAAATATTTGAAATACTTAATATTAATCCTAGAGATAGGAATGATGACTGCCATTTATTTAACAAGCCTACTGTTGTTATAAACGATAAGAATGATTTTAAATTATACCATGATCCCCCCAAAACGTGCACGCTGATTGGCCAGCGTGCCCGTTGTAAATCGTGTTATACTAATGGAAAAAGGTCCGGTCGCCCGGACTTTTTTCCATTAGTATAACTTCGTTTTAACATTGTTCGCTATGTTAAATGGTTTTACCATAGCGAAACAGTTTTAAAATAAGCAACGGAGATCTCCGTTGCTTATTTTAAAGCTGTGTCCCCATGTTCAACCCCTTTAACATAGCGAGGCAGTGTTTGTTAACGGAGAAAGCAAGATCTCCGTTGCTTTTTATGTCTCGCTATGTTAAATGAGTTTAACATAGCGAGACAGTTTAAAATAAGCAACGGAGATGTCCGTTGCTTATTTTAAAACTGTCTCGCTATGTTAAACTCATTTAACATAGCGAGACTAAAAAGCAACGGAGATCTTGCTTTCTCCGTTGCTTTTGCTCAACTCTGATGTACTGCGCAGGCGCCAGTACATCAGAACTGCCGCGATGCCAGACATCTGCGGAAGGGCAGTAAACAGGCATTATACTATGCCATTATTTAAGAAAAGTAACAGTTTCTTTTCTTAAATAATGTCATGATAATAGCAATAACCACTTCTGGGTGTGGGTAATGCTAAATTACCACGGTTGGCTTTGTTTGGTCCCTCGGGCTTCGCCCTCGGGACCAAACCACGCCAACCGTGGGTAAATTTAGCATTACCCACACCCAGGCGTGGGTTATTGCTATATTATACAACTACACCCATTATGTTTTTGATAATGATTGTCAACTTATTTTCCAAGGGCTTCAGTTTTGTACCATGCAGAAAAGGGAACATGGTAAATACCATTTTGGATCTGAAACTTTTTATGCGTAAATTAAATTTAAAAATATTATTTCATAACAATCCCAGTGATATCAATATTGACACAGAACAAGGGAGATTGTCTAAACCCAGTATATACAATCCACCAATGAACGAAAAAGTGGCTTTATTTGAAAAAGTCACTGAGAATGACATTAGGGACTTATTTCATAAATACAACAATAATTCCCACAAAAATATGTCTGACAAGGAAGAATTAACATTAAAAAACATTATGTCCATTAAGAACATTAGAATCATGAAGCCCGACAAGGGAAGTGGTGTGGTCATAGTGGACCACAATGATTACATTTCATACATGAATGCACTGTTACTGGGAGATGCTTATGTGGAGGTCAGCAGAAACGAAATAAATTTAGCATACAGGAAAATTGATATACTACTCAATGATATGTTGTATCAGGGGGAACTGGACGAATTGGAATGGTCATTTTTGCAGAATGAATATCCTGTTATTAGTGGAATTTTTGGTATTCCGAAAATTCACAAAGGGTTGAGTAATCTACAATTTAGACCTATAGTAGATGGTAAGCGGAGTAAAACACATTTTATTAGTCAATTTTTGGATTACCATTTTAAAAAGGGAATAAGTACATTTACACACATTCTCAAAGACTCTTGGGATTTTTTGGAAAAAATAAGTACCATTAAATTCAACCAGGGTGACATATTTGTTACAATGGATGTCTGTAACCTCTTCACGGTCATTCCACATGACAAGGGGCTTGAGTGGTTGGAAGAGCAGTTGTTTTACACTAATCTATATGATCAAAATAAAATTAATGTTTTAACAAAACTAATGGACACAGTATTGATAAACAATTTTTTGTATTTTGAAGGTGCTTATCGTCAAGTGAGTGGAGTGGCCATGGGGGCAGCATGTGCCCCCATGTTTGCCAACTTCATAATGACATACTGGGAATTGAATTATTTGTTTAATACGCAATTTTACACACATATCAAATTTTATGGTCGTTTTTTGGACGACTTATTTATTATATGGAATGGGGATTTATTAGAACTAAATGCCTTTTTGGAATACATGAACAATAACGTTTGGTTCTTGAAATTTACATACGAAATAAGTATGGAAAGTATCACCTATTTGGATATAAAGTTAACATATGATAAAGTTAAAAAGGTTGTAAAATCCAACATTCACAGAAAGTCCACCTTTTCTAATTCTTATTTACACTTTGACAGCTGGCACCCTGACCATCAGAAAAAGGCGGTGGTCAAAGGCCAGATGGTGAGGGCGGCCAGAATGGTCAGTGATGAGGTGGACTTTGTAAATGAGATACGATTTATTATATCCTTGTTTACAAATAGGGGCTATCCAGAAGAATTTTGTACAAACATTTCTAGAGAGGTGGAAAACAAAAGGCAGAGTGGTGTGTATAAAGCCATATTGAATGGCAATCAATATACAACTGCGGGTGGAACCAATTTTAACAACGTTGGACGGTACAATTTTAATACAATACCTTTTTTTATTACTACTTTTAATGGCACATCTGATAATATTAAAACCATAATTAAGAAAAATTGGAACTTGATAAAGTTGGACAATTGTCTGGGGACTTTGTTTAAAGGTGACATTACATACATTTTTAGAAAGGACATGTCACTCAAAGACATTTTTGAGAGTACAAACTTTAGTGGAGTTAGCCATTCCAATAAAACACCAGGTAATTTTAAATGTGGCAGGTGTTCCACTTGCACACATATGTTGAATACGGGTACAACTACAACAGTTAACAGATACACTATTAGGATTCACAAATATATTAATTGTTACACTACTAACGTCATATACATTGCAGTTTGTCAACAATGTGACGCTTTTTATGTTGGTAAAACTAGTAGACATTTGAGAAAACGAATACAGGAACATCTGGCAGACATTAAAAATATTAAGCTTACCAACGCATTAACTAGGCATATAGTGAAATACACAAATCATCAATTTAAGTTTTTTGGTGTGTCCCATTTAATGCATGATCCACAGGGTAGGATTACCAAGTACAATTTGGATATATTGGAACTCAGGATGCAGATTTTATTAAATGCTCATCAGCATCCTGGGTTAAATGAATTTGTAAGTATAAAACCTGTATTAAGATTGCACAACATTAAAGGGAAGTAGTGTCACAACGTAATGTACATATATTATATATTTTATAGTTTAGTAGTACATATGGGTTTAATGTAGGCATGGGTTGTATTATTATTACTACAACCATCAACATCACACAATTATTTTTTAAAAAAAATTTTTATGAATTTACATTTTTGACACATTATTGACATATTAACTTTAGGATGGTACAATTTGTTGATTGAACGATACAACAGGTTCATTTAAACACAAATATAAATTTAAGTTTATAGATGCGGGTTTTTAAAAAATCATTTTAAATAATCATTAAAAAATCATTTTTTATATATAAAATTATTTATTTAATTAGTTATATATTTAAACTGGTTTAAAAGCTTTTCATATGGTAAAATTATATATATATATATATATATATATATATATATATATATATATATATATATATATATATATATACAGTTTTTTAAGAGAAAAAATATGTATATACATACTTTGATTAGGATGACTTAGGATACAATACACATTTACATTTAGTTTTATATTGTACATAAATTTACATAATCGGGCAAAAAGAAAAAACAGGATACATACATACATATATTCTAATTGGCAAAGTAATATACATTTTAAAGGTTTTTAATTACTGTTGTATTAATTAATTGGTTAATTAAACAATGGTGTGTGGTATATAAGCGGCAATTTTGAAATGTTCAACTTGTGTTCTGAAGAAGTCAGTGGAGACTGACGAAACCTAGGTCGACGCAAGTTGTTATCGTTTGTTTTGCAATAAACTACAATTGGAGCATAATATTGGCCTCGGATTCATGTGTATTCTTGTTTAGAAATTTTGAAACATTGAACATATTGTGGCATTCACCATCTTCAGCTACCCGAACATAGACTGTGCGCCTTTTTCTTCCTTTGGAGTATTGGTTGCTTTTGGTTCCTAGTCTGCAGTTCCTTAACATTGTGCCCTGGATTTTGAGGAGTAGGCCCCATCCCTAAACTTGAGCATTTTCCAACTTTGAATCGATAGATTGCTTCTCTGGGAAGGGAACAATAACTTGCATAGGCTCCCTTTTATTGTTCCATTACCATTTAGACACATGGGCAATACTTCTGGCCACCTTGGTCATGGAGTCTGGGTTATTCTGTACCCTTTACTGTTAGAGATGGCATGCTGTTGTTTGTTCTCATCTGATGAATCATAGGGATGCAAGACTATTTCTTCTCTAATGAATGGCTGCTTTTTCCGGTTTCAGACCCGAATTTACTTGTACTCACTTGGGGACACTCTTCTTTTCCTTTTCTAGAGTTACAACTCCAGAGGTAGTCTCTACCACATATCCAGAGTAGTAGAGTACTCCACAGATGTGACCTCAATGTTTCCTGCTTGGTAAGCAAAAGGACCAAGGGTGTTGTTTGGGATTGAGTCTTTTGTGGTCTCTCCCTTTTTGGTTTAGGATTTCTACATTTTTTTTTCTTTTTCAACTTGTTAACTGGGTAAGGGAACTAATCCTTATCAACCCTCTTCTGTTGAATGTAGGGCACAAGGCCAAGGGTAAATAGAAAAAAAAATTGTTGAGAATTTAGTGTATCCATTTGACTAACATATTTATGACGTATCCAAAGAAAACCCATGCAGACAGACAGGCATGTGTTCATATACATTTTTTCCATTATCTTGTCTGATTCCATGTCTTTTACACATTCACAGTGAAAGGTTAAACTCCTCCTCTGTTGCCTCCTGATGGGCGAGTAGGGTCTGAACCATGTTTCCTTTCTTAAGGTGGTACAGGGAATCCTCAACCCCACTCCATGCCTTTGGTAGGAGTGTCTATATTGTTGGATTGATGACCAGCTCCAACCAAGTGGTTTATGAAGGACTTTTTACCCTGATCCTGCAGAACAGTACCTCAGTTGGTTTGGAGAAACTGGAAAGCCTTGCTTCTAGGCTTCCAAGTAGAGACGGGACTCAGTATGAATTAAATGGTACCCCATGCATCCCTTGTGAAGTCTTTTGCCAGTTGTTCCTTCTAGAGTATGCAGAACTGAGGTCTCGTTGCAGCTTGCTCAGCAAGCAATTTCTTTGTTACTGTTGCTGCTTCTTCCTCTGCCTTAAATTCTTCTTTTCAGGTGGCCATTTGGCCTGTGGGTGTGGTGAATTTATACTGTGTTATTTTCACCATTAGTTGACTGTACCCACTCGCTTTTGTTGTGATGAAAGTCTGTTTGTCTGTGTCTGTCTCACTCGAGGAGTAAATTATTCCAATGTTTGCTTTTGAGTGTTCGGTTTAGTATTTTTTCTAAATCCGAAGCAGCTCATTGAAAGACCATGGAGTCTTTGTGAAGATTTGTGCTGTGGTAGGGTTCAGTATGGCAACTGATACATAGGAGCAATATAAGTACCTCAGAACATTATAAAGCAGTATATTTTTGATAACGTCATTGTAGAATAGATGTGCTAGGTAAACAGCTTGGGCCAACAACAGGCAATTTGTTTAAACAACTTTATTTTTGTAAGCTTTGAATTTGCTGGACATCGCTTATAACTAGATCAGAACTCATTATTTAGAATTTGATGTTTTTCTGTACTCAGCAGAAACTGTGCTCATTCTTTTTCCTCCTGTTTATCTTCCACAGAATTTGCTTAATGTGTTCTCAGTGGCTAATCCACTGGCATCCAGTATAACTTCCAGCATCACTTCTAGTCTGGCATCTAGTATTGGATCAGATAGCTCATCACCTACTGCGCTATCAGCCATGAATGCCAAAGCCCTCCCATTCTACCCTGGTAGTAACACAGTTGAGTCAGTCATTGGTGAGTATACAACATTTTAAGCAGTTATGAACTATATTAAAACTTGAAGAAAGAAGTAATGCATTAAACTTTGGAAGGTTATTCTGTTTAAATTTTGTAGGTTGTGCCTTTTTATTCCTATGTATTTATGCATTAAAATCTAAACTTTTGTGTGATGTGAGTATGTGCCAAGTATTTCATAATGTAGTAAATCTGGTAGACAAAAAAATGATCATTACTTTTTCAGTAATTGTTTTAAGTATAACTATTCTCTCCTATTATTTTGGTAATTAAAGTGTTATCTAATCTCCCCACCCCCATTGTTGTTTCTGCACCTTGTATATAACTTGATACTAAATATGCTTTTTAGTGCTTAGCAACGCTGATGTAAAACAAAAACACTGAAACACAGAGGTGATTGCAGGACATTTTCTTGTACCAATGTTACTTGAGCATTTGGAATAATAGAAGTCCTTCACTGAGAATGAAGTTACTGATAGGTACACCACTTCAATGCTCCTTGTGCTTAGAAAGGAAGAAGAAAGTACACCTAAACACTGGCTAAAAAAGGCAATTCAAAATGTCATGGTGAAATGGGTGTGCAGCTTGGATTATTAATGTGGCACAGTACCTCAGGTGTGTGTGTGTGTGTGTGTGTGTGTGTGTGTGTAAGAGAGAGGAGAGAGACTTGAACTTCAGAAAATTATGTTTTGGAAAGCAATGAAACAAAGATGTTCTTCGTGCTTCACTGTTGCAGTCATCATCTGTGGGTTATCCCTGCTGTGGTAGCCTTCGGCCAGCCCGAATACCAGAGTCAGTGTTTTTCTGCATCAGCTGCTGTTGCTTTGCTGGCTGATGTCAGGTCGTCAGTGCTATAAAGGAAGGCAGCCAACATCATTCCATCAGTCTTTCTTGCTGTGGAGCTCGTAGCAGAAGCAATTCACAAATGTGCCGGTCGGTCGCTACCAGAGTTCAAATTACAGCTGAAAACGTCTAAAGCTAAGTACCCCGTTGAGGATCCTTCTTTCTTGCACTAACCGATGTCTGAAAAAGTTAACAATCGTCTCGCGTGTGGAAAGCAAATACCACACTGAGACTTCCATTCTTACTGCATCACTTGTTTAGGCCAGACCACGACATTTGCCGGTTCTGTGCTCTCATTAATGCGAGAACCATTCGTCATAGTTCTTTTTGTAGCCAGGTATTTTCGTCTTCTATCTTCGCTTTCTGAAATGGCATCCATCAGCCAACACTCAGTAGACATTTCGAAAAAACGTAGGGATAAATGTAGAGACAGACCACAAAAGGCCAAGCCTTCCGATGACTCTACAGCTAAGCAGGTCATCAGTTCTCCAGAATTCAGTGAGGCGCCTTCGCAGCCCTTGATGCTGGATTCGATACCTTCGCAGGCCTTTACTGAGACCCTTTTGGAGTCCGGTATGCAGCAGAAATTTTCTTCATCTTCTGAGCCTTTGGTTATTTCTGCCTCAGTTGGGTCTGGAGCCACGACGCAGGCACCAGCTTCCGAGGAGGTCTTTCTCACTACCGAATATATACAAAAACCAACATATTTTCCTCTGACTACCATTTCTCTCAGACTGATGGATACCCTTAGGCCTAGAAGCAAGGCCACTCCTAAGAAAATTACCTCTAGCCACCAGTTTACCCCTCCTCCACCACCCCAAGCTCAAATGCTTAAAATGGCGGAGGATCTTATCACCCTTATCAGGGGTAGTCAGTTTGCAACTTATAAAAGGAAAAGAGACACTTCCACTGAAATACTGACAGAACAGGATTCTGAGGAGTCTGATTATTCAGATTTTGAAGAGGAGCAACAACCTCTTACTGCTTATGAGGATTCAGATGCAGAGGAATCCATTCCTTCTGCCTCCCCACCAGAAGACATTTCCTTTGGGGAAACCCTTCACACCCTCAGGGAACATTTCCACTGGGAATCCCAGGACTTCCCTCAGTCTAAGAAAAGACTAAGAGAGTATCTAGACCTGGCCCATCACAGACCCTTGGCCATCCCCCCTATCTTAGAGCTGGTTGATGATGTCTTCCATGAATCCAGATTAACTCCTGGCGCCCTCCCCCTGCTCCCAGAAAACCTGACAGGTACTATAGAGTACTGGACTCTCCCAAATACCTGTACAGAAAACCCTGCTGCAGACCCAGAGATCATTACACAGGGACCAAAAGGCGCTAAGGCTAGCTCTGCAAAGAATCCTACTCCTTCTTGCAAGGACTCCAGAGCTCTGGACAGATGGGGTAAAAAAGTATATACCTCTGCAACCTTAGTTATCAGAGCACTCAACTGTCAGTTCTACATGTTAAAATATCAACAACACACTTTGGAACTATTAAAACAAAATATTTCTACCTTTCCTGACTGTGCCAGTTTGAAAGAGCTAGCAGATTTACTGCACTCTACCTATCAAGTGGCTAAACACGCTTTGCACTGTAGATATGACGCCCTAGAAGCCTCAAGCAGGGTATCCGTGTCAGGATCTGTTATTAGAAGACATGCATGGTTGAAGGAACAACCTCTCCCTGATCATGTCAAATCTAAAGTACTTGATGTACCATTGGATAAGGGCCGCTTGTTTGGAGAAAAAGCAGAAGAGGTGCTTAAAAAGTTTGAAGACAAAGCAAAATCTAGGCAAACAGTAAAATATTTCTTTTGGGTACAACCTCCTAGGTTCAGCAGGAATTTTCCCTCAAAACACTGGTCCTTTCCTGCACCTAGCAGACAGGGGCAAGGTAAGCCCTGCAGGGACAGACCACCCAAACTCCTATCCCAGGGGCAGCAGCGAACCAAACAGTGAACCGCTTCCACTCCAAAGGCATGGAGTTCTAAGCCATCCCTGTGTCTGTGTGGCAAAAACTCTGTGACTCCCTCTCCCCCCTCTGCTCTCTTTTCACTCACCAAAACCTAGGGGGAAGGCTCTCCCTCTGCAAAGAGAAGTGACTTTCTGTAACAAAGGACCAATGGCTCTTAAAGGTAATTTCTCAGGGATACAAATTCTCCTTCAATGAACTCCCAGTTCTAAAAGGGTACCCAGACCTACCTCCAAATCAGTGGGCAGAGACATTGAAACGAGTCCAAATTCTCGTATCCCAAGGGGCAGTAGAACCTGTCCCCTCAGGTCAAACAGGCAAAGGCTTTTATTCCAGACTATTCCTTGTTACCAGAAAAGAGGGGACTTGGTGCCCCATCCTGGATTTATCCATTCTGAACACCTTCCTGGTGGTCTCCAAATTAAAAATGCTAACTTTGCAGCAGCTGCTGCCTATGCTGACAAAAAATGCTTAGTTACCCTAGATCTAACAGATGCCTACCTCCACATCCCCATAAGGGAGTCTTGCAGGAAATTCCTTTACTTCAGAGCATGCTCACAACTCTCTCAGTTCTCTGCTCTACCCTTTGGCTTATCTGCTGCTCCCAGAGGATTCACCAAATGCTTAGCCCCGGCCATAGCCTTTTACAGATGAAAAAAAATAAAAATTTACCCTTATCTGGACAACTGCCTCATTAAGGTAGAGTGCAAAGAAAATCTCTTCAAGGACCTCCTCTTTGCCAAAACCCTCCTAACCTTCTTACGGTACACCATCAATGAGAAGAAATTAAGGCAAACACCCTCCAGGGAGATCATTTTCTTGGGGACACTGCTGGACACTATATCCCAAATGGCCTTCCTATCCCCAGAGAAACAGAGCTTCCTGCCTCTCTCTTTTACACAGCTGACTTCCAAAAGTCACCTCACTGCAAGGAAGTTCCTGCAAGCCTTACATGGCATCTTGCATCCTTCTAATTCCTCTGGCCAGGCTTCACATGAAAAAACTTCAGTGGTACCTAAAGAATGTTTGGTGTCAGCACTCTCAGCCTCTAGAGACCTCTCTACTTCTGATCCCCTGTATAAGGGCCGTGTTTCTCTCATCAGCAGGGGCCTGTGCCCAGAACAAGGGTCTTCCATTTACCCTCCACCCAGCCGGGCAGACCATTTCCACCGACGCCTCAGACATAGCTTGGGGCCCTCCCCTAGAAGGCAGGTGCACCCAAGGACTTTGGGATGCCCAGCAACTTCCCTTACACATCAACCAGAAGGAAATGATGGCAGTACAAAAGGCTCTGACATCCTTCAAACCCCATCTCAAGCCAGGGGTTCTCCTTATCAAAACAGACAACACCACAGTAATGTGGTACATCAACAAACAGGGAGGGACCCAGTCTTACCCTCTGTGCAGGCTAGCCATGACCCTCTGGCTGACAGCCTTTTCCATGGGACTGCACCTGATAGCACAATACCTACCAGGGATCAACAACACCCTGGCAGACCACTTAAGCAGAAACCTACTGGACCCCCCCTCACCCCCCCCCCCATGAATGGCAGCTCCACAGAAAAATCTTTTTGGAAATCACTCCGGTGTGGGGGACTCCGAAGGTGGATCTCTTTGCTTTGCATTCCAACAATCGGTGAAAAAAATTCTGTACCAGGGAGTATCACCACCTTCTAGCATGGAAGGTGGATGGATTGACCTTCCCTCTGTTTGTGTACACATTCCCTCTTCTGCCTCTTATCCCCAAGGTACTGATCAAAATAAGAGAGGAGAGACCAAAGGCTATCCTTATTGCTCCAGATTGGCCCAGACAACATAGCTGACCTTACAGCCTCCAAGTCAGCTTCCCCTCATCTCAGACCTCTTAACTCAGGGGGGGGATGCTGCACCCAGACCTGCAGACTCTCAAACTATCAGCATGGCTAATACTCTAAAAGTAAACAAGGGGCTCGTGTTAAACACACAGGTCCTAGACATCATCACAGAGGCCAGAAGGCCCATCACCAGAAAATCGTATGCAGGAAAATGGAAAAGATTTTGCTGCTGGAGCTTGTCCAAAGGGGGCAATACCTTACAACCTTCCATCCCTCTTATCCCGGACTACCTAGTGGAGCTACTTAGTAGCGGCCTCACCTTCTCTATTAAAATCCAGGTCTCCGCCATTTCAGTTCATTTTGATGCAGAACATTCCCTGTTTTCCCATCCTTTGATTAAACAATTCCTCAGAGCGGCTTCAAATATCAGACCTCCCAAAAAGCCACCCACTCCAGCCTGGGACCTGAATTATATTTTGGAAAAACTAACTTTACCACCCTTCAAACCTGCTGCTTCAGCAAAACTAAGGTAACTCTCCTGGAAGTCCGTTTTTCTCCTAGCCATCACCTCAGCCAAAAGGGTTTCAGAGCTACAGGTGCTGATGGCCATTGAGCCCTTCATCATCTTCCATGCAGACAAGGTCTCCTTGCAGTCCAATCCCTCCTTTATGCCCAAGGTGTGGTATCTGATGCAACTCTTAACCAGGCCATGTGTCTACCCACCTTCTTTCCTAACCCTCAAAACAAGGGGGAAAGAATTCTGCAGTCACCAGATTATTTATTTATTTACATTTGTTGACCGGGAATGTCCGACTGGACGCAGGTCCATTTTCAGCAGAGGTCTGGGGAGAAAAGCTCCACAAATTAAAATATTACAGACATAGTTACAGATGAATCCTAGCAATTAAAATATTACAAACATAATTATAGATGAAGAACATAGTACATTCAGTAGATAACTAGCATCTGTTCTATCCACAAAGTCATAGCAGATATTAACAATTGTTACAATAAGAAGTTACTGCCATATAATAAGTAGATAGGCATGGACGTATCAGAGCTTGCTGTAATCAAAGGTAGTTTGTGGGGTAGAAAAGAGGTAGAGGGTAGATGGAGTGGGAGAAGTTAGAGGGGAGAGTTACAAGGGCATATCCAACATGTTTTTAGGTACGCTTTAAGTAAAGCTTTGAAGTGGGTGCTTGATGGTAGAGGTTATTGTGGGGGGGGGGGGTGTTCCATAATTTGGCTATAGCGCTGGAGAATAGTGCTTCTCCAGCAGTGCTATTGGCTCTAGTAACCTGTAATTGATCATAGTAACCACTATGGATCTTAGTGGTCTGGTGGTGAGATAGGGTTGGAGTAGATACTGGAGGGATGGGACCTTTAGAGGATGGTTAACCAGTTTGTGGGCGACTGAGAGTTGATACCATTGAAGGAGGCGAGGGATTTCTAGCCAGCCTAGTTCAGTAAATGAAAAACAGTGGTGACTGTGGCAGGATGCCCTGGTGACGAATTTGGCAGTTTTGTTGTAGCAGGTCTTGAGTTTATTTAGATCGCATTGCCTTAGGTTGGTATATATTGGAGAGGCATACGGTAGGGTGGAGATAAGGTGCGAATTTGCAACTGAAATCCTAGCTGCTTTGGTGAGGAGTTGCTTATTTCTGTAGAAGGCTCCTAGTTTTTGGTGGACTTTGTTTATGGTCATGGATATGTGAATGTCAAATTTGAGATTGTTGTCTATTTCACCTACTAGCAATTTGGTGTGATCTGTCGGGTGGATAGTGGTGTTGTCTTTTGCTGTGATGTTAAAGTGAGAGTTGTTTTGAGTATGTTTGGTGGGTTCGAAGATGAGGAGTTTAGTTTTGTTTGGGTTGAGTATTAACTGGGCATCGGATAGCCATGTTTCAACAGAGGAAAAGGCATCCTGTGTGACCTTTTGCAGTTTGGGTAGAGACTGGGCTGAGCAGGTGATGGTTGAGTTATCTGCATATTGTATGAGTGTGCCATGTTTGGTGGCAGAGGCTAGATTATTGGTGAAAATAGAGAAGAGTAGGGGTCTAAGGATGGATCCTTGGGGAACACCAATAGAGACAGATAGTTTGGGAGATACGTCATTTTGCCATACAACAGATTGCTGGCAGTCAGACAGGTAACTTTGAAACCAGTTTGTGACTGATTGAGAAAAGGATAGGTTACTGAGTACAGAGAGGAGTTGTTTGTGTGGGACCATGTCAAATGCTTTAGCTAGGTCTAGGAAAGTAGCAGAAAAGAGATGGCCATTGTTTTTATGGTGAAGGATAGTGTTAGTAAAAGAGAGTAAGGCAGTGGTGGTGCTGTGATTTGGTCGGAAACCATATTGAGTATTAGAAAGGAGGTTGTTAGTAAGGAAGTAGTCTTGAGATTTGAGAGTGAATGCATCTCTCCAGTATTTTGGAGAGTGGAGATAGAATCACTGTGGGGCGGTAGTTGGTTAGTTCTGTGGAGAGGCCGCTTTTGTGAAGGGGAATGATGTGTGATATATTCCATAGTGTAGGGACGTAGCATTCTGACCGAGATCGGTTAATCAAGATGGATACTGGGTAGGCTAGGGCGTCAGCTGCAATTTGTAGGGATTCACTTGGGAGGTTGTCTACTGCTAATTTTGTGGGTTTAAGTTTAGTTGAGAGTTTTCTTATGTTGGAGGAAGGAATGGGAGAAAATGAGAAGAGTGTGGGGAGATTACTGGGTGAGGTTGTGGGGTGTAGGGGAAGGGGGTTGTGTTGTCTAGCTAGTGATAGTACAGTTTGTGTGAAGTGTGTGTTGAATGAGGTAGCAATATTTTCTGAGGAGTGAGGAATGTTGGGTGTAGGGGTATTGATTTTACCTGGGTGGAGGATAGAGTTTATGGAGGTCCAGAATTGTTTGGGGTTGTGTTGGGAGGAGTTGAGGGCAGACTGGTAGTATTGGATTTTGTCCTCCTTTATTAGCTTTTTGACTCTATTGCGTAGTTGTAGGAATTTCTGTCTAGCTGAGCGGGTTTTGGATTTGTGCCAGTGTTCCCAGGCTTTATTTCGGTTTTTCATTTCTGACCTAGTTGTTTTCTGTAGCCATGGGGATGGTTGGGCTGTGGTTCTGGTAAGTCTTATTGGGGCATGGTTATTTAGAATGCTTAAGAAGGTAGTACTGAAAAACTGGACTGCGTCATCTAGGCTGAGGTAATTTAGAGGGTGCCAGTTACATTCTTTGAGGGATGAGATGAATGTGATTGGGTTAAAGTGTAGTTTTTTACATATTTGATGGTAGATGACAGGTTTAACTTGGTATAGGTGTTTTTTGAGTAGGAATGTTGGGGAATGATCACTGAGGCTATCTGATAAGGCAGCCTGCTATGTAGGACTGGGGAATCTTGCTGACTAGTATCCAATCCAGGGTAGTGTGCTTGTTGGAGTTTTTATTTATTCTGGTTGGTGACTGGACTAGTTGGGTGAAGCCATGATTGTTTAGATGCTGGGTTGGATGGTTGCCGCAACATGATTGCCAATCAGTATTGAAGTCACCTAAAATTATGGTCTCTAGAGTTAGATGGTGGGTATTCCAGCTGAGGAAGTTTTCTAGTGGAGGGATATTTTGGCAAGGTGGGAAGTGGCATCCTATTATGTTGATGGTTTTATTTTGGTTTATTTTCAGGTTGGTATATATTATTTCTTCATTGGCAATTTGGGGAGCTGATGAGTTTAGAATCTGGGTGTTTAGATGCTGTTTAAATATTATAGCTATACAACCTCCTTTCTTGTTTAGTTGGTCTAATCTTAGTATGTTGTAACCATTAGGGAGGATTTGCTCACTGGTAATGTGAGGTTTTAACCAGGTTTCTGTCAGGATGATTATATCTGGGGAGAATAAGTCTATGGTGGCATGGAGTTTGCGGACTTTGTTGGCTATACTTCTGATATTTAGGCTTAGCAGAAGGAGGTAATTTGGTTTTCTACTGGCTGGGATTTGGGAGATGTGGTTGTTAAGTCTGATTATTAGAATTGAGGTTTGAGATGGAGGGACCAGGGTGGGGTGGATGTCTCCACTGAGGGCAAGTTTTGATATGCATGAGGTTATTTTATCAGTTTGTGAAAGAGTTTGCATTTTAGGGAAACTTTATGATTGGGTGCAGTCGGTAACAGATGTGGTGGGATGGTTATTTTATTAACTTGTAGAGATGCATTTAGTTTTAGTATTTTACTTGATAGAATGTGTGGGGGATGCATAGGGATGGTTCTTGAGTTGGTGGGAGAGGAGCAGAGTGAGGGTGAGTCATGAGTGATGGAGTAAATAGTAGTATAGTGGAAGTGGTTGAGTGTGGGGTATAATGGAGTTTTGGTAAGGTGTAAGATATGCAAGGAGAGGGTATGCAAAGAGTAAAAGTATGGTATGCTTATTCATGTTAGCAGAAGAGGAGGGTAGTAGTGGGAAGATGGTGGGAGTAGTGTTGTGGTTGGTGGTAAAAATGATGGGAGGGGTTTGTTCTAATAAAGGTAGGTAGGTGGATGGAAATTGGGGGCAGGGTGGGGAGCGAAGCAGACAGAAACCTGTTACCTGCTCTTAGGAGAGGTTGTGGGCTGGAAAACAATCAGATACCAGAGAATACAGGCATTTATATAATGTGTATAGTGTATGTCCTATGCATTCCTAGTGGGGGAGGAGGGTAGGGACTAATTACAGGAGGAGTCCTGTGGGAGTGATTGATAGGTCTCTCAACCAGATTCTGGAAGATGGGCAATTCAAACAATCAGTTGACTCAAACTGTAGGTAAGTGATATGGAGAGTGTACCAAGAGAATAGATGAACTGCAGTTAAGTAAATGGCAGTACAGTTCTAGGGGGGAACTAAACTAGCACAAGCTAATTATTTCAGGTGTTACTAATTCTGGGGTAGTGCAGTTTAGTTTGGAAGTGGTTAGCTATTGCCATACAAAAATAGTCTAATATTGACTGGTCACAGATGAAACTGGGGAAAAAGCACAGTTGGATGTAAAAGCCATAGATAAAAATTTAAAATGTTGCCTTGCTACTCAGAGAGAGGTACAGAACCCAGCAGTGTCTCATCAACTAGAGTCTGAAATGGGGTCTTACAGGATTGGAGTTAGGAAAACTGAGCTAGCTAGACATGCAAGTGTGCATGCTTTAAACAAAAAAACCTCAGTATATAAAGGCATTAACATTAAGTCTTTATGTTGAAAGTTAAGGCATACATTGCATTTAATTTGAAGAAAAGTCGTGCTTGCAGAGAAGGCTTTGTAATATTTTCACTGGAATAGATGTGTGCAGACTGCTCAGATAACTGTCTGGATCATACTAAACCTCTCAGGAAAACAAACCAACTTCTTGTCGGCTTTGCCGCAGGGGCGGAGGGGAAAACCCATTTCCAAACAGACCATTTCCAAATGAATATCACACTCTATCCAGTTCTGCAACAGTTTGCATAGGAACCCCCCCCCCCAGGTCTATTCAAACCCATTCCACTAGGGCAGCCTCCACTTCCACAGCATTCCTCAGAGGAGTTCCCACCAAGGACATCCTGGAAGCATGCCACCTGGACTTCTGTCCATACCTTTGCCAAGCATTGCCACCTACCTCTATTTTCTAAGGCTAGGGCAGGGTTTGCCTTTGCATTTCTGCAGGGGCATGCTGACCCATTCCTTGGTCGCGTACTAATCCTACCACCCCCTATCCTCAGCTTTGGGAATCCTCCCACAGGTGATGACTGGAACAGTGGAACACAAAGAACATAGTACAGATGTTCTTCGTGTTTCACTGTTGCAGTCATGACATTTGGGTTATCTGCTTGCAGGTAGCCCTCAGTCAGCCTGATTAACAAAGTCTTGGGTCCTGCATCAGTTGCTGTCCCTTCTTCCATGACGTCAGGTCGTAAGGGGTATAAAACATGCATCCAACTCCATTACGTCAGTTTTTCTTGCCGTGCGGTGCCCAAAGTAGCAGTTTGCAAGTGCCGGTCGGCCGACTGCTGAAATTTTCGTTTTCAAGTTTCAGAACCGAAGTCTTTAACTAAAGGCTAAGTAAGTACCCCGCTGGGGAAACTTTTTCTTGCTCCTTACCGATGTCAGTAAAAGTTGACAATTGCATTACTTGTGGAAAGCAAATACCTCATAAAGATTTTCATTCGTACTGTATTCCTTGCCTAGGCCCTGACCACGACGTACCTTGCTGTCGGTTTTGTACTTTATTTAATCAGCGCACTATCCGTCTGTATATTTTCACCTCTAAATATTTTGGTTCTCTGTTTAATTATCCAGAAACGTCATCGGTTAGCCATCTGACTACTGGGATTCCAAAAAAATGCAAAGATAAAGACAGAGACAGGCCGCCAAGGTCCAAAACCACCGCCGACGCTTCTCCTAAGCCGTTCGCCGGTACTCAGTGAGGCGTTTTCGCAGCCCCTGATACCCGCTACTTCTGATTCGCAGGCCTCTACTGAGACCCATTTGGAGTCCGGTATGCCACGAGATGCTTCAGCTATGGAACCCGCTGATGTCGCTACCTTGAATGGGTCCGGAGCTGCTGTGCAGGCACCGGCTTCTGAGGGTGTATTCAGGCCAACGGACTTGCATATTAAACCGACGCCTCCTTCTTTACTTAGGCCTAAATCTCGATCCTTGTCTAGAAAACCGACACCCAGGCCACATGCTCAGGCCTCTGGGCCTAAAAAAACAAATAAGAGAGGCTGAAGATCTAATAACTCTAATCAGGGGCAGCCAACCCCGCCCCCCAAAAAAAGAGGCCTAGGACTGACGTTGATTATGAACCTTTTGATCAGGATTCTGTTTTTTCTGATTATTCTGATGATCTGGATTTGCCCTTACCTACTTATGAGGATTCTGATGCAGAGGACTCTATTCCCTCTGCTTCCCCTCTTGAGGATTTTTCTTTTGGGGAAACCTTACATACTCTAAGGGAGCATTTCCATTGGGCAAGCCAGGATTTTTCTGATTCAAAAAAGAGGCTTAGGGATTTCCTTCTCCTACCTCAGCATAGGCCTTTAGCTATTCCTCCTGTACTAGACATTGTTGATGATTCTTTCTCTGAATCTAGTTTGGCCCCTGATTCCCTGCCTCCTGCTCCCAGAAAACCTGACAGATACTACAGGGTCCCCGAGTCCCACAAGTTGCTTTTCAAAAATCCTATTGCATATCCAGAAATTATTTCACAGGGGCCCAAGGGCGTTAAGGCTTCTACTGCTAAAAATCCTATCCCTTCTGATAGAGACTCCAGGGTGCTGGATAGATGGGGTAAGAAGGATTACACTTGTGCAAGCTTGGCCATTAGGGCTTTAAACTGCCAGTTTCATATATTAAAATATCGGCAACATGTTATTGGACTGCTTAAACAGAAAATGATTTTGATTCCTGACTGTGTGGAAAATAAAGAATTACAGGATTTAATGCATTCTGCCAAACAAGGTGGAAAACATACTTTGCAATGTGGTTTTGATCCATTAGAGGCCTCTTGCAGGGCTGCTGTTACTGGGTCTGTGCTCAGAAGGCATGCTTGGCTTAAGGAGCAATCTTTGCCTGATCATGTTAAAGCTAAATTGTTGGATGCTCCTTTAAATCAGGACCACCTGTTTAGCAGCAAGGCAGAGGAAGTTCTTAAAAAGATGGAAGATAAAGCTAAATCTATGCAAACTGATAAAGATTTTTTACAATTTCAGCCTCCTAGATTTAGTAGGCACTGGCCCTGTAAGAACTGATCCTTTTCAGCCCCTTCCAGGTCTTCTCAAGACAAACCCAGACACAGCAAAAAACACAGGTTTCAGTCCCAGGGGACTCGCAGAACTAAGCAGTGGGGGGCCTCCACTTCCAAGTCTAGGAATAATAAGACTCCCCCTATGGTAAACTGTCTCAGTGACCTCCTTTTAAAATTTCCAAGCACTTATCAACTGACTGCCCCTTTGAGGGGAAAGATTGCTCTTCATGCAAAGAATTGGGAACTCATTACCCAGGACAAATGGGTTTTAAATGTATTGTCCCAGGGATACAGATTTCACATCCACACGTTGCCAACACCAAGTGGGTGGTCGGACCTACCCCCCCAAATCAGTGGGCAGAGGCCCAAAAACAAGTACTTTCTCTCTTAAGCATGGGGGCTATTCAACTGTTACCAGAAGAGGAAAAGGGACAAGGTTTCTACTAGAGTCTTTTCCTGGTACCCAGAAAAGACCATTCATGGCGTCCTATCCTGGACCTGTCTACTCTAAACACCTTTTTGGAGATTCCAAAATTCAAGATGCTGACTCTTCAATTATTTCTTATGCTAGGCAAAGATTCCTGGTTTACAACACTGGAATGTGCAGGTATGCTTCTTTTAAATCTAATCAGGGAATATTGCAGAAGATACCTATGCTTCAAAGCAAGCTACACACACTATCAGTTCTCTGCACTGCCCTTTGGCTTATCTACTGCGCCCAGGGTATTCACAAATTGCCTAGCTCCAATTATTGCATTTTGCAGGCAAAGAAATATTCAAATATACTCATACCTGGACGATTGTCTAGTTCAGGCAGAAAGCCAGGGCATACTTTTGAATCGTCTGGCCTTTGTAAAAAGGGTTCTAACTTGTCTGGGGTACACCATAAAAAGAAATCACACCTAGTACCCTGTCAACAAACTACATTCCTGGGAGCAAGCTTGAATATAACTTCCCAGATGGCTTACCTCACGCGAGAAAAGCAAATTCATTTGACAACCTACTTCAAACAAGTGGCCACAAAATCCCTGCTATATCTGCAAGACAAATACTGAAAGCCTTGGGATTCATGGCCTCCTGCATTCTTCTAATTCCATATGCAAGACTGCATATGAGAAAACTACAGTGTTATCTAAAAAGCCTATGGTGTCAACATTCTCACGACGTAGAAACAATGATTCCTATCCTACCTTGCCTATGCCTAGAGTTCCTTTGGTGGACAGAGGCCTGCCACCAAAACAAGGGACTACCTTTCACACCACCCTCTGCCACCCAAACCCTAACAACAGATGCATCAGACTATGCAGGGGGGCTCACCTGGCAGGGAAGTGCATTCAGGGCAAATGGAACCCAAGTCAAATGCACCTGCATATCAATCAAAAAGAAATGTTAACTGTACAGAATGCTCTGACAGCCTTCAAGGACTACATTCTTCCAGGACAGCTAATGGTAAAGAGGGACAGTAACACTGTTATGTGGTACATGAACAAGCATGGGGGTACACATTCTTACCCCCTCTGCAGACTAGCCATGACATTGTGGAACACAGCCTTGAGCTACCAAGTGCACCTACAAGCTCAGTTCCTGCCAGGAAAATGAAATACATTGGCAGACGGACTAAGCAGAAACCTCATGGACCCACATGAATGGAAAATGGAACCAAGGACTTTCAACATGTTGACAAGCAAATGGGGGAGCCCAGATATAGACCTGTTTGCCTCTCCCCAAAACTACCAGTTGGACAAATTTTGCACAGTCACTCCCCACAAACAAGCCTGGAAAGTGGATGCTCTGTCCTTCAGCTGGAAAAACCTATCAGTCTATGCCTTCCCCCCTCTGCTCTCCAAAGTACTACGAAAAATTGAACAAGACAAACCAAGGATGATTTTGATTGCTCCAGACTGGCCGCGCCAACACTGGTACCCCCTCCTGCGCAGTGTGTCACTGTTATCTCCATGGCACCTGCCTCAGACTCCTTCCCTGCTGTCTCAGCAGGAGAACCAGATTCTCCACCCTCAGCTTCCAACACTGAACCTTGCAGCCTGGCTAATTACTTAATCTCTCCTTTACCATCCCTCAGCAAACCTGTGATGGATATCATTTTAGAGGCAAGGAGGCCTAGTACTATTAAATCTTATGTTGAAAAATGGAAACGATTCTGTGCCTGGAACCAATCTCAAGGGATGAGCACAGCAGCGCCCAATTTACCTCAGATTTTACAATGCTTAACTGAGATGCTTGACAAGGGTCTGTCTTTCTCCTCCATTAAAATCCACGCCTCAGCCATTTCAGCTCATTATAACGCAGAACCTTCCCTCTTCTCTCATCCACTGCTCAAGCAGTTCCTCAGAGGGGCCAACATTTTGAGACCACCCAGGAAAGCTCCAACCCCAGCCTGGGACCTTTCTTGGAGAAACTCACTCTACCTCCTTTCGAGCAAGCTGCTACTGCAGACTTAAAATTTCTTTCTTGGAAAACAGCTTTCCTTTTAGCAATCACTTCAGCTAGAAGGGTATCTGAATTACAGGCCCTTGTGGCAGTGGTGCCTTTAATCATCTTTCATGCGGACAGGGTGTCCCTCAGAACCAATCCATCCTTCATGCCCAAGGTGGTATCCAGTGTGGCTCTTATTAAGTCCATTCATTTGCCAACTTTCTGTCCCAATCCGTAGAATAAAGGGGAACGGATACTGCATTCCTTAGATGTGCACAGACAACTACGATTCTACTAGACTAAACCTCAAAGGAAATCTGAACAACTGCTGGTGGCATTTGCTGCAGGGGCAGAGGGGGTAAGGCTATTTCAAAGCAAACCATTTCTAAATGAGTAAGCCATTGCATTCATTTCTGCTATAAGCACCATGGAAAACCTATCCCCCAGGGGATCAGAACTCTCACTCCACCATGGCTGTATCTACCTCTACAGCCTTTCTCAGAGGCATCCCTACCAGGGACATCCTAGAAGCTGCTACCTGGAGTTCTGTATATACTTTCACCAAGCATTATCATTTGCCAATTTTCTCTGAATGCAGAGCTGGCTTTGCCACTGCAGTCTTGCAGGGCCTTATAGCTGGCCCTAATGCTATCTGAATTCCTCTTCCCAACCATAGCTTTGAGAATCTACCCAAATGTAATGACTGCAACAGTGAAACACGAAGAACATAATACAGTTGTGTACACTTACCATAAATGTAGATGATCGAGTGAATTCACTATTGCAGTCCTGGTTACCCTCCCTCCAACCCCCTTACTTCTTTTGGTTATACCTCTACTTTCCTTTACTATGCTTAAAAGCTTTTTTGGTGTATTTGTTTTTTTTGTTGGAGGTATATCTTTGTGCTTTTATGTTTAATTGCTTCCCATTAGGGGGGCACCTGATATCTGGGCAAGAAAAACTGATGTAATGGCATCGGCTGCATGCTTTATACCCCAGACCACCTGACGTCAAGGAAGAAGGGACAGCAACTGACGCAGGACCCAAGTCTTTGTTAATCAGGCCGACTGAGGGCTACCTGCAAGCAGATAACCCAAATGTAATGACTACAACAGTGAATACAATGACTGCAGCAGTGAATACACGCGAACATCTACATTTATGGTAAGTGTACACAACTGTACTTTGTGTACACTTACCATAAATGTAGATGTTCGAGTGTATTCACTGTTACAATCCTAGTTTCCCACCCTCCTTCCCCCTTATGTCTTCTTTCTTTAGGGAGACATAAGTTTCTAACTTTGGCTTTTAGCCACTAGGACCATTTCACCATATTTACGTGGGCCTCTGACTGATTAGAGCAAAAAAAAAATTATGTAATGATGTCGGCTGCCTTCATTTATAGCACTGACGACCTGATGTCAGCCAGCAAACGACAGCAGTCGACGCAGAAAAACATTGACTCTGGTATTCGGACCGACTGAGGGCTACCACAGCAGGGATAACCCACAGGTGATGACTGCAACAGTGAATACAGTCGAACATCTACATTTGTGCTAAGGGTACACAACTGTACTTTCTCCCCCTGCATTGATACATAATAGTCCGTAGTCATCTAGCAGGGAAAAAGATTTAGCTCATGTTAACTACTCTGACTTCCATGCGAGAAATCACAATAAAAAGAGATGTTTTACTTTTCTGGATTTGACTAATTTTTTTTAATTTTTTTTTGTACAAGCTATAATTTGTCTGACTGTGAAATCTTTGAAAGATAATTTGTGCTAAAAATGTGATGATTGTAGTAATAGCCAGTCCATAATGTTGTGTTAAGAAAAAGGCAGGACAGGTTAGTACTAAGAGAATAATGTATTAACTTAAAATGTGTGAATGTTGTGTGTTGTTATGGTCCCATAGACTGTGGTATTGCTGAGGTAGTGGCTGTAGTGATGTCAGCCTGAAGTTGCAACATACCTGTGCAGTTTTGTTAATACTGTTAATATCTTGTTAGGTGTTAAGGCCCTCCTTGACTGTTAAGATTGTTTACAACTGCTTATCTGGGAATGTTAAATTATGTGTTAACTGCTACTTTCTTGTCATGAATAAAGCACCAGTAATAAAATGACACAATCCCCAGCAGTCTTTTAAGTACTGTTAGCCTTCTGAGATGGTCACCATTTTGAATTCTGGATAAAATCATCATAAAATTGTACATAACAAATATAACTAACATTGTAGTCCTTCAGCATACCTAATTTTTGCCGACTTCTAGTTGCTCAGAGGGAAACGCTGTTAAGTGTTACTGTGTCTCAAAACTAAAATCCAGGTTACTAGTAGATTGAACAGCTGAATTAGTGTAATCTCCATTACTGTCCTTTTCAAAGTTGGATGAAAATGTCCATAAAGAATCATAACTGACATGTCTGATACAGAATGGTCATACTGGGAATAGCGTGCTGCCACTGGATTGTCATCATTTTACATGTAATGGTGTGTCTGTAGGTGTTCATTCTATCTCATAGGTGTATACTGTGCTAATGATGACAAGTACCTTTTTAAGCTTAGTCATGCATCCCATATCTCTGACCTGTTCTAGTACCTTTGATACGTGTAAGCAGGGGCTTGAGAGAGGAAACATTTACAAGCAGGGGCATACCTCTCAACTTCTCAAGTCAAGAAATCTCAACAAAGCCATAAATAATGCAGGAAAGATGCCCCAAAATATGGACAATTTTTGAATACTGCTCTTAGACTTAAAAAGTTGATAGATTAACAGATTTTGCATTAGCATGAATTTTCTAAAGGGAATGAAGTCTAAATCTCAAATGTCTGTGTATTTTCTGATTTTCATTCCTCAATGATTTGCCAGAAAATAACAATTTTTTGAGAAACAGACCAAAAATACAAGGCAAAAATCTGGACATTCTGCAAAAATATCTACAGTTGAGAGGTATGAGCAGGGGCCTGGTGGATGAACCATGTGCAGGCTGCCTATGTCCATTAAAAATATAGGTATCAAACCAGGGATAAATTTCCTGTTCCATATCCAGTTGTCCAGGTTGCACTTGAATTGGTTTAGGGAGAAACTCTGCTTCCTATGGATGGGGAACCTGTCCCAGAGAAGGGGTAGTCTCTGGGATGCATACCTATCTTCTGCAGGTCCTTTCTGTATCGCAGGCAAAGTTTGTCTTTAGAAAATGGGTAATTCTGGTGATGTTTGTTTTGCGTATATGCATGAGGTTCTTCAGGGTGAGGTCTGACAATGGCTCGTAGGTATTTACAAGGAATGCAGTGCAGGTGACCATTAAGGAGCCTATCCCAAATTCCCAGTTGCTCCAAATCACTGTCTGGTTAAGTGATGTGGTCCAAGTGCAAATAACTCTTGAAGAGTTTGCAGTGGTTAATGTCTATGAAGTATGAGGCCTCTGTGAATGTTTTAGTTGTGATATCTGGCTGCTAGATCCCAGTCTCCATTGAAGTGCCAGCAAGAGGTACATGCATATAAAGAACGCTGTTCCTGTTTGACTTCCTGTTACTATATCCATGAACCAATGTTTCCAAGCCAGAGTACTTCTAGTCTGGGAGCTAGTTTAAAAAAAAAAAGAAAGAAAGAAAGAAAAAGTTGACTGAACCTCCAGTTTTCTTCCGATTAGGGCAGGTGCCCATCAGGTTCGTTCTTTGTCCATCTTTGATTACAGACATTTTGTCGAAGAATGTTGCTGTTTAGGCTGTTACAGTGTCCTGTAATTGCTGAAATGGCTTTCACCATTTTTTACATGCTATTTTGTTCCTTTGATAAAAGTGCTTGCCAAAGAATCATGAAACTGATCTGACTTGGTCTTACTTTTCTCCTTGCTTAAAATGTGATTTAATAACGATTCTTTAAAAAAAAAATGTTGTGGTCTAGTTCATCCTCCTGTACCCCCAGTACTGAAATGCCAGATTACAGGTGCTTGGCACCCGTAAAAGTTTCCCAGGCTTCATCTGTTAACCTTTGCGCATAATTTCCTGCATGCCTCCATTTTCTCCAAATCTTGGTTGCATATTGTCATGTTTGCAGGATAACCCCCCCCCCCCCCCCCCTTTTAATGATGTTGTAATTTCTGCCTTTAAACTATCTTCTGGCAGGATGCAGGATTTGAAGTTGTTTAATCTTTTGTGACTTTTCCCTTGCTTTTTGGTAAAGTAAATCAGTATTTTATGCCTTTGTCTGCACTGCCATTCTTACAAGTTTTGGTTGCCTGTTTATATTGTAGTCTTGCTTTTGGTTTGCTTTTTCATAGGTTCATAGGTTCATACTAGGCTATCTGCCCTAGGGCATTTATAAGCCTAGCCAGAGTGTGTTTGGCTTTCGCCACCCATTTTAAATTAATTTTGCTATGCCCTTTTTTGAGGTTAGTATACTGTGCCTCTGTCTAACAGTGACACAGAAGTGATACCCGGGGTAAACCTACGATCTCCCATCCACTCATCAAGATTCCTCTTGAAGAGAGTCAATGAGGGACTCTGCCTAACCTGGACTGGGATTTTATTCCAGAGTGAAAGGAGCCTCTGGGTTATGAATCTGTCCCTCCAGCATGTCCTATTTATTTCAGTGCTGAGGTTCAAGTCTCGAGCGTGCTCGATGGGATTTGGATTTTCTGAGGTGCAGCATGTCCATTAATTCCGGGTTGGACATGGCTTTATACGTCAGGCACAGATCGCCTCTGAGCAGGCGGTATGCCACTGAGTAGAACCGGAGTTTCTTTAACTGGGCAGCATATGGCATCTGTTTGAGCCCTTTGATCCTCTTGGTGAGGTACTTTTGGGGTCTTTCCAGTTGCTGCAGGTGTCTGGTAAGGTACATCCCAAAAGGGGCACTGTACTCAATTATGGGCCTGATGAGGGATGAGTAAAAAGGCACGATGACCTCCCCTAATCTAGATGTGAATCCCTTCATGATTAGGTGGGCTATATAAAATGTTTTTCTAACCACTTTGGCCACGTGGTTGTCAAATGAGAGATTGCTATCAACTTGGGTCCCCAGGTCCCTAATTACTTCTTCTGTACTTAATGGATTACCACCTATGTGGTAATTTGTGGGCACTTTTTTGCCAAAGGGGATGACTATACACTTTTTGGCTTGAGGCCATGGCTCTGGCACCAGTTGTCTGTTTCTAGGAGGCCCTTTTGGAGGATGCTTGTGTCTGCTGGAGTGTCGATTATGGCGCCCAGTTTGAAGTCATCTGCAAACTTGGTCAGCCACAGTCCTTCCGTGTTGGCCTGTACCTCCGAGAAATATATACCGAACAAGAGAGGTCCCAGGACTGAGCCTTGTGGGATGCCACTTGTAACTGGTTTGGAGTCTGACATGGCTCCAGCAATTCTAACCATGTGGGTTCTGTCGTTGAGCCAGTTTGCAACCCATCTAGTGACATAGGGGTTTATATTTAAGCTGGTGAGCTTATCTATAATGCCCGAGTGGGGTATTGTATCAAAGGCTTTTGCGAGGTCCAGGTAGGCTGTGTGGACCACCTTCCCCTCTTCAATGGCCTTAGTGACTGTTTCAAAGAAATCAACCAGGTTTAAGAGGCAGGATCTGCCCTTAACAAAGCCAAACTGGGTAGGATCCAGTGTCTGTAGGTCCCCAATATCTTTATTTATGAGGTCCATGATGATCCTTTCCATAGCTTTGCAGACCAAGCTAGTCAGGCTTATGGGGCAATAGTTTCCAGGATCAGTTGAGGCACCACCTTTGTGGCGAGGGACCACTGTTGCTGTACGCCACTCATTGGGTATATATATCCTGTAGTAAGGCTGAGATTGAACAGTAGTTTTATGTTTGGGTTTAGCTCTTCTTGGAGTTTATGTAGGACGCAGCCCGGGACACCGTCTGGTCCCATTGGTGCTGTGTATTTTTGCTTTGGAGAGGGCAGCTCTTACCTGAGCATCTGAGATGTCAGGGGGGCAGCACTCTGCTGGGATAGATATTTGCCCTTTTGGTGGGGGGTTGCTGAACCTGTCAGCTAGGATGTTGGCAATGTCTGTGGGTTCGGTGTATTTTTTGTCATTTTGGACTAATTCTGAGCATATCTGGGAATTCCCACCCAGGTTCCTAACATAACTAAAGAAAGCCTTGTGATTATCCTTAGTGTCCTGTGCAATTTTTCTCTCGAAGCTGGCCTTAGACGATTTTATGAGTGCCCGTAGTTTTTTGCTAATACTGATCAGAGATGCCTTCCCTTTTTGGGATTTTGCTCTATCATGTAGTAGCTTCCTCCTTCTATTGTATAGTTTGTTTATGGCTGGGGTCCACCAGACAGGACATCTGCCTTTGGAGAATTGGGACTTGGTTTTATTTGGGATTGCATGATCCATGCATTCCTGAAGGTGTTCATAGAATGCGTTTATAAAGGATTCTGCGGTCTGGGCCGTATGTTCCACAGGCCCGGGGGCTTTGAAGGATTCCACCTCGGTTTTGAGGAGTGTGAAATTTGCATTAGAGAAGTTTTTCACTGTGGTTTTCAGGGTAGGGGGTGGATTCAGGATGTGAATATCCAGTGAGATTAGTTTATGGTCTGATCTTAACAATGAGGGATACACTTCTGGTCTGGAGCATAGAATCCCCATGTAGGTGATGATCAGGTCCAGTATGTTTTCCCCTCTTGTGGGAGTGGTAACAAGTTGTTCCATAGCATTTGAGTTTATAAATTCTAGGAACCTTTGGGCTAGGGTGTTGGAGCTAGAGTAATGCTCCCAGTCTATGTTTGGGTAGTTGAAGTCGCCCAATATAATGGTGTTTGGAGAGACCTTCATATTTTCCAGTGTTCTCAGGAAGGCCGAGTGGGGATGTTCTTCATCTCACATTGCTGCAGTCCTTACATATGGGTAGTCCGCTGTCCTCGGTCGGCCCGAATACCAAAGTATTAGGCTGACGTCGTCAAGGCGCTTAAAACTGACATCAGGACGTCAGGGTACAAAAGCGCATGACCGACGTCATATCCTCAGTCTTTTTTGCCTCATGGTTCGATGCAGAAGCAGCGTTGCAAGTGCCGTTCGGCGTTCTGAAATTTTTCGAGTTCGGAGTTTCAGACCGAATCCAAGTTGGCTAAGTACCCCGTTGGGGATTATTTTGTTTTTTTCTTGCCTCAGTGTAGTACCGGATGTCAGAAAAAGTGAATAATTGTATTTCTTGTGGGAAACAGATACCGCATAGGGATTATCATTCTTTGTGCATTCCTTGTTTGGGGCCTGAGCACGACGTAGTCGGGTGTCGCTTTTGTGCTAGGTTCAATAAGCGCACTATTAAGCGAAGGTTAGATTGTGCTAGGCTGGTCTTGAAGCGGTGCAATTATAATATGCCGCCGGATTCTCCGGCGCCCGCTTCCACGAAGAAGCGCAAAGACAAAACAGTTAAACCCAGGCAAGATGAGTCGTCCGTTCCGGACGCCGGTTCTTTAGAGGCTTCAGTGGAACCGGTGGGTCCGACGGAGACTTCTTTGGTGTCTCAGGGGGAGACTTTAATTTTGCAGGATGTGGCCTCTCTTGAGGCAGGGCAGGCTGAAGGAGCTTCTCAGGTTTCTGTACTCCCCTCCCTTCCCAGGGTGGTTAGGCCCTCTCCTTCTGTTTCCAAGGCTTCTCCCAGGGGCAGGCCAGGTTTAGCTTCTGTTGGTGTCACTCCTAGTTAAGCAGGGTCTGTGCCTAAGAAGCACATGCTTAAAATGGCAGAAGATTTGATTACTCTGATTAGAGGTTCTTTGCCCCCTCCTGATAAGAGGCCTAGGGGGAGCCAGAGTTGGGAAGTTTTGAACAGGCTTCAGATGTTTCAGAGTCTTCGGCTGAAGACTTGCAGGAGTACTCTCCTTATTCTGATTCTGATGCAGAAGATTCCACTCCTTCTGCTTCTCCACCAGAGGATTTTTCTTTTTCAGAGACACTTCACTCTATGAGGGAGCATTTTAAGTGGGAAGGTCAAGACTTCTCTGATTCTCGGAAAAGTCTTAGGGAATTTTTGCTTTTACCTCAACATAGGCCCTTAGCTATACCACCTGTTCTGGATGTTGTGCAGGATGTGTTTTCAGAGGCTTCGCTTAATCCTGATTCTCTGCCCCCTGTGCCTGTTAAACCAGATAGGTATTACAGGGTGCCTGAGGCTCATAAATATCTTTATAAGAGTCCTAGGGCGGACCCGGAAACTATTAGTCAGGGACCCAAGGGTGTCAAGGCCTCTGTTGTAAAAAATCCGGTTCCTCTAGATAAAGAGGCCAGAGCTTTGGATAGATGGGGAAAGAAGGTCTATACTTCTTCTACCTTAGCAATGAGGGCTTTGAATTGCCAGTTTCATATGTTGAAATATCAAAACTTTCTTCTTTCTCAATTGAAATCTAAGGTGGATGCTCTGGCAGAAGGCATTGAGTGTAAAGAATTACAAGATTTGGTGCATGTCTCTGAGCAGGTTGGTAAGCATTCTTTACAATGTGGTTTTGATGCTGTGCAGGCCTCGTCTAGGGTGGCTGCCACTGGTTCAGTTCTTCGCAGGCACGCCTGGCTGAAGGATCAGAATTTTTCTGACCATGTTAAAACAAGGATTTTGGATGCTCCTTTGCAGTCTGAAGTGTTGTTTGGTCCACCTGTGGAATCAGTCTTGAAGAAAATGGAGGACAAGGCTAAGTCTATGCAGACTGTTAAGGATTTTTTGCAAGTTCAGCCTCCAAATTTTAGTAGGAATTGGCCTGCTAAGTGGTGGACGTATCCTTCTTACGATTCTCAGTCCTAGGGGTAGATCTAGACGTGGTAGGGGCAGAGCTCAGAGTTCCTTCAGACCTAGAACAGGGAGTTCACCTGCACATTCTTCGAGTGAGGGTAGGGGCCAGTCCTTTCGTAAACAGGCCCAATGACCTACTTTTTCAGCTGCCAGATCCCTCTTGCCTGGCAGCGCCTTTGGGAGGACGGTTGGCACTTTTCAAGGAAAATTGGATTTTAATTACCCAAGACAAATGGGTACTGGATATCATACACCGAGGTTACAAGTTTTATTTCCATACCTTGCCTCCTTTCAAAGGCATGCCAGACGTTCCTCCTCAGCAAAGACTAGAGGCTCACAACCAAATTTCTCTTCTACTTCAAATAGGAGCTATACAACCGGTCCCTCTGCCAGAAGTGGGCCTAGGATTTTATTCTCGCCTGTTTCTAGTACCAAAGAAAGGGGACACGTGGAGACCCATTTTGGACTTATCTATCCTCAACACATATCTGGACATTCCCAAGTTCAAAATGTTGACGTTACAGCAGCTTTTACCTCTGCTGGCAAAGATCACTGGATGGTGACTCTGGATCTCAAGGAGGCTTACCTTCATGTTCCTATCAGGCCCAGTTGCAGGAAGTATCTGCGTTTTCGGGCTGGGACTTTTCATTATCAGTTCTCTGCATTGCCCTTTGGCTTATCTACTGCCCAGAGTGTTCACGAAGGTTCTGGCTCCAGTGGTAGCTTTCTTCAGGCTAAGAGGAATACAAATCTATCCTTATTTGGACGATTGCCTGATTCTGGCTCAAGGAAAGGACGAACTTCTTCATCATTTACAGTATGTGATGGCAGTGTTAAGATGCCTAGGGTATTCTGTGAACGAAACAAAGTCCAGTCTAGTACCCTCTCAGCACATGTGCTTTCTGGGTGTGAGACTGAATACAGCATCCCAGATGGCCTTTTTGACCCCGGACAAACAAAAGAATCTTTCTCTTTATTTCCATCAATTGTCTCGTCAGTCCAGGCTGACTGCAAGGACAGTCCTTCAAGCCTTGGGGTTCATGGCATCTTGTATTCTGGTACTTCCCAATGCCAAACTGCATATGAGGAAGCTACAATGGTATCTCAAGAATGTATGGACGCAACACTGCCAAGATATGGACACTGTCATTCAGATAATACCTTGCATTCAAAAGGAATTTTTGTGGTGGGCTCAGGAATGTCACGTAAACAAGGGACTCTCTGTGACCCGATCAGAGGCGAGTCAGATTCTAACGACAGATGCCTCAGACAAAGCTTGGGGAGCTCATCTAAATGGAAAATGGGTACAAGACACGTGGCCTGCCAGACTTCAACATTTACATATCAACTTGAAGGAGATGTTAGCAGTCCAATTTGCATTGATAGCTTTCAAGGATTTACTTCTTCCAGGGCAGGTGTTGATTCAAACAGACAACACAACTGTCATGTGGTACATCAACAAGCAAGGGGGGACACATTCATATCCTCTATGCAGACAAGCAATGATTTTGTGGGAGACTGCTCTCAGTTTGCAGCTAAATCTTCAGGCAAGGTTTCTGCCAGGAGCACAGAACTCCTTAGCAGATGTGTTGAGCAGACAAATTATGGATCCCCACGAGTGGAAATTGGATCCTCATGTATTTCAAAATTGACAGTGTTATGGGGAACTCCAGACATAGATCTGTTCGCTTCTCCACTAAATTACCAGCTGCCAAAGTTTTGCACAAAAAGGTTTCATCCCACAGCTTGGAAAGTGGATGCTCTCTCATTCAATTGGAGCAATCTTCACGTGTATGCCTTTCCACCACTGCCTCTCCTCCCAAAGGTACTCCTGAAGGTCAGACAGGACAAGCCAACCATGATTTTAATAGCTCCGGATTGGCCTCGACAGCACTGGTACCCATTACAGAGAAGTCTGGTACGGGAGCCTCCATGGCCTTTGCCTTCGATTCCACACCTGCTGTCTCAGGAGAACAGTCATTTACTCAATGTCAAACTTCACCCTCTACATCTAACAGCCTGGCATATTCTGTTTTAAACCCTGGAGGATCTCAGCTTCCACAACAAGTTTTGAATGTTATTTTGGAGGCCAGAAGGCCTAGTACAAGGAAAGTTTACGCAGATAAATGGAGGAGATTTTTAATTTGGAGTACAGCAAAGGACTTTGATGTTTCTAAACCTAACTTAAGTGTTGCTCTTCAATACCATACTGAGTTATTGGACAAAGGTTTGTCCTTCTCCTCTATAAAGGTTCATGCTGCAGCAATTTCTGCTCACTATGACTGTGACCCACCATTATTTTCTCATCCTTTGTTTAAGCAATTCCTTAGAGGGGCAAAGAATATAAGACCTCCACGTAGAGCTCCTACTCCTGCTTGGGATCTCAATTTTGTGTTGGAGAAACTCACTTTACAACCTTTTGAGCCTGCAGCGACTGCAGAGTTGAAATATTTATCATGGAAGACTGCTTTTTTGTTGGCCATTACATCTGCGAGAAGGGTTTCTGAATTACAGGCCCTTATGGCGGTTGAGCCTTTCTTAATTTTCCACAAGGATAGGGTGTCTTTGCGTACTAACCCTTCCTTTATGCCTAAAGTGGTTTCTAGTGTGGCTTTAAACCAAACTATTCATTTGCCTACTTTTTATGCAAACCCCCAAATTAAAGGGGAGAAGATTTTGCACACTTTGGATATACACAGACAGTTGCGATATTATTTGAGCAGAACTAAAGGGTTCAGGCAGTCTCAGCAGTTGTTTGTTTCATTTGCTTTGTGTTCTCAGGGCAAACCTGTTTCAAAACAAACTATTTCTAAGTGGATTGGTTTTTGTATTGCTTTCTGTTATTCCCATCATGGTAAGGAGATTCCAACTGGGATTAGGCCTCATTCCACTAGGGCTACTGCCACTTCTACAGCTTTTAAGGGGTGGCTACTAAGGATATTTTGGAGGCAGCTACTTGGAGTTCAGTGCATACTTTCTCTAAGCATTACCACCTTCCACTTTACTCTAAATCTAGGGCTGGATTTGCCACTGCAATATTACAGGGCATTTTAGCAGCCCCTAATGCTTTATGATTTTGCCATCCTCCCTTTACCTCTGCTTTGGGATTCTACCCATATGTAAGGACTGCAGCAATGTGAGATGAAGAACATAGTACAGTTTTGTACCTACCATAAATGTAGATGTTCGAAGATCCACATTGCTGCAGTCCAATTTACCCTCCCTCCTTCCCCTCTGTAGTTAGAGGTGGTTGTGTGGTTTGGGTTGTAAATATTGTAAATATGGTTAATGCAGGGGTGGTTGGTTGTTTTTTGGCTTTGCCCTTTCTTTTTAGGGCCTTCTGACATCTGGGGCAAGAAAAGACTGAGGATATGACGTCGGTCATGCGCTTTTGTACCCTGACGTCCTGATGTCAGTTTTAAGCGCCTTGACCGACGTCAGCCTAATACTTTGGTATTCGGGCCGACCGAGGACAGCGGACTACCCATATGTAAGGACTGCAGCAATGTGGATCTTCGAACATCTACATTTATGGTAGGTACAAAACTGTACTTTTCTGGGTTTGGGAGGGTGGTCTGTAGCAGGCTATAAACTGGAAGGCAGATGTTCATCGTGCATACAGCTGCAGTCATAACAGATGGGTTCTCCTGCCGTCAGGCGGGTCCTCGGTCGGCCGAATTCCAAAGTCTAGGTCCGGCGTTGGTTGTCGTCGCCTCTTCCCTGTCGTCAGAGCGACAGGGGTATAAAAGAACCAGCCAACACCATTTTCTTAAGTCTTTCTTGCCGCGCGGTGCCCGAAGCAGAAGCAGTTCGCAAGTGCCGGTCGGCCAGCTCCTGAGATTACGAAAATTTTAAACCAAAGCCTTCTTGAAAGCTAAGTACCCCGTTGGGGAAACTTTTCTGGCCTCAGACCGATGTCAGACAAAGTTAATAATTGTATTTCATGTGGGAAGCAAATACCGCATAAGGATTTTCACTCCCTCTGCATTACTTGCTTAGGCCCAGACCACGACGTTTCGGTCTGTCGTTTTTGTGCTACATTCAACAGACGTCGGGCGGAGTTCGCCCAACATTATTTTGGCAAAAAATTTAATTACATTATGTCGTCGGACACTCCGACTCCAGTTTTGAGTAAAAGACGCAAAGATAAGGACTGACATACGAGGTCCGCGGCTTCTACCGACACCACGCCAAAGCCGACTACAGGTGGTCCGGTTCTCAGTGAGGCGCCTTCGCAGCCCCTGACTACCGACGACACTTAATTGGCGGTGTCTACTGTACCCGAGGTCGCAGGATCCTCGGCCCACACCCCGACTTCCGAAGCCACTCTAGGCGGTGAAACTCAGAGTTTAGACAGGTCTGCCACCTCTCAAGGTGTCTTCAGGCCTTCCTCTTCTTTTTCCATCAAGGCTTTCACTAAGTCTAAAGCAGCCATGCTTTCTAAGAGACAAGCTCCACAGGGCCCTTCTCCAGGCCCCATGCCTAAAAGGCAGATGCTCAAAATGGCTGAGGATTTGATTACTCTTATCAGGGGTTCTCAACCCCTTTGGACAAAAGGCCCAGAGTGGAGGAAGAATCCCTCTCCTCGGACCAGGCCTCCATTATTTCAGAGCACTCTGATGAACAGGAACATTCATACTCCCCTTTTGAAGATTCTGATGCAGAGGAGTCCATTCCCTCTGTCTCCCCCCTGCAGATTACTCTTTTGGGGAAACCTTGCATACCTTGAGGGAACACTTCCACTGGGAAGGCCAAGAGTACTCAGACTCCAAGAAAAGGCTTAGGGATTTTCTCTTGCTCCCTCAGCACAGGCCTCTGGCTATATCTCCTGTCTTAGACATTCTAGATGATGTGTATTCGGAGGCCTGCCTTAACCCAGACTCTTTACCTCCAGCCCCAGTCAAGCCTGACAGGTACTACCGGGTTCCTGACTCACACCAATTCTTATACAAAAGCCATGCGGCTGACCCAGAAACTATCTCACAGGGCCCCAAGGGAATTCAGGCCTCCACTGCTAAAAATCCATTACCTTCAGAGAGAGATTCCATAGCTTTAGAAAGGTGGGGAAAAAAGGTATACACCTCAGCCACCTTAACCATGAGGGCATTAAACTGCCAGTTCCATATGTTAAAGTACCAACAGTTTCAGTTATCACAGTTGAGAAGCAAAATGTCACAACCTGAACAACCAGACTTGAAGGAGTTGCAGGATTTGATGCATAGTGCAGAACAAGTGGGTAAACATACCTTGCAATGTGGTTTTGATGCTCTAGAGGCCTGATGTAGAGCTGCTGTTACAGGATCAGTCATACGTAGACATGCCTGGCTCAAGGAGCAAACCTTACCAGATCATGTCAAAGCTAAATTACTAGATGCCCCTCTACAAAAAGATGTATTATTTGGTGTTAAAGCTGAGGAGGTATTAAAGAAAATGGAGGAAAAGGCTAAATCAATGCAAACAGTGAAAGATTTCCTACAGGTACAACCCCCACGTTTCAGTAGAAATTGGCCCTCCAAAAATTGGTCCTTTCCAGCCACAGACAGACTCCAAAGAGGTAGATACAGGCACCCGAGGGGCAGAGGGCAATCTCAAGGATCGTTTAGAGGCAGACAGTGGCAAGCTCCTACACAAAGAGGTGGTGAGGATAGTTCACAGCCATTCAGAAAGCAAACCCAATGACTTTCCCCTTTGAATGCCAAGCAAGACTCAAATGGCAGCACCTTTAGGCGGAAAACTGGCATTATTTTCGAAAAATTGGCATATTGTCACAAAAGACAAATGGATCCTGGACATTATAAACAGAGACTACAGATTCCATTTTCACACCCTTCCAAAAATGAGAGGCATGCCAAACCTGCCACCCAATCAAAGGGCAGAGGCACAAAGACAAATTTCAGATCTCATGGACATGAAAGCTATTCAAGAGGTACCTACACAAGAACAAGGTCAAGGTTTTTAGTCCAGACTATTCCTGGTACCAAGGAAGGGAAAAGATTGGAGACCTATTTTGGACCTATCCATCCTAAATACATTTTTTCCTCGTGCCAAAATTCAAGATGCTCACATTACAGCAGCTTCTTCCCATGCTGGGCAAGGGGTCTTGGCTGGTAACATTGGACCTCAAGGAGGCATACCTGCATGTCCCAATCAGACAAGATTGCAGAAGATACCTCAGATTTCTTGCAGGTTCAACACATTATCAATTCTCTGCATTGCCCTTTGGCTTATGTACTGCGCCCAGAGTATTCACGAAATGCCTGGCATCAGTAATTGCCTACTGCAGACTTCAAGGGATACAAATATACCCATATTTGGACGACTGCCTGATCCAAGCAGACAGCAAGCACATACTTCTGAAACATCTGGCTTTTGTAGTAATGTTGTTGAATTCTCTGGGATACACAGTCAACAAAAAGAAATCAAGGCTAATACCCTCTCAAACAATAATTTTCCTGGGTGCCAACTTGGACACAAACACCCAGATGGCCTACCTCACGCCAGAGAAACAGGGGCAACTAACTAAATTCTTCAGAAAACTAGCAAATTTCACCAGGCTGACTGCAAGGAAAATCCTGCAGGGTCTGGGATTCATGGCATCTTGCATCCTACTAATCCCATGTGCAAAGCTGCATATAAGGAAACTTCAATGGTACCTGAAAAACCTATGGTCTCAACACACCACAGTCTGGAAACAATAATACCACTGATTCCATGTCTTCAAAAGGAATTTCTGTGGTGGGCTCAAGCATGCCAAAGAAACACAGGTCTCCCATTCTGCAATCCTCAAGCAAATAAAGTCATCACAACAGACGCCTCGAACTACGCCTGGGGGGTGCACATGACAGTTCAGTGCATTCAGGGCAAATGGTCCCAAAAAGAAAAGCACCTACACATCAATCAAAAGGAAATGCTAGCAGTAATAAATGCTATTATAGCTTTCAAAGACCTTCTGCATCCAAGGTCAGCTATTGATAAGGACAGACAACACCACAGTAATGTGGTACATAAACAGGGAGGAACCCATTCATACCCCCCTATGCAGGCTGGCCATGTCACTTTGGAACATGGCTCTGGAATTACAAATCGAACTTCAAGCACAGTACTTGCCAGGCAAGGAAAACACGCTGGCAGACAACCTAAGCAGAAATATGACAGATCCACACAAATGGAAGTTGCATCCTCAAGTTTTTACATAGAGAATTCAAGCATGGGGAAGGCCAGACATAGATCTCTTTGCCTCCCACAAAAATCACCAATTGACAAAATTCTGTTCAAGGACTTTTCATCCACAGGCCTGGAGAGTGGACACTCTCTCTTTCAGTTGGACAACAATGACAGTTTATGCCTTTCCACCTCTTCCTCTGCTGCCCAAAGTTCTATTAAAAACCAGAGCAGACAGACCAAAGATGATTCTCATTGCTCCAGACTGGCCAAGACAGCACTGGTACCCACTCCTGAGGAGCCTGACGCATTCCCCACCATGGGCCCTACCTCTAATGCCTCTTCTTCTGACTCAGCACAGCTTCAAAACTATTCACAGTCAGCTGAAAACACTCAATCTCGCCACATGGAAGATTCCTTAACTTCACAACAGACCCTACTATCCAAGGAGGTGCAGGATGTCATTTTGGAGGCCATAAGGTCTTCTACTAGAAAATCTTACTCCGCAAAATGGAAACGGTTCTGTGCCTGGAATGAGAAAAAGGGCCAGGATCCTGGAATACTGAATTTACCTCAAATATTACAGTGTCTAGCTGAACTGCTAAGCAGTGGACTTTCATTCTCCTCCATCAAAATCCATGCCTCAGCCATTTCTGCAGAATACAACACTGATCCTCCTTTATTCTCTCACCCCCTCTTAAGAGAGTTCCTCAGAGGGGCTAAGAATATAAAACCCCCAAGGAAACAACCAATACCTGCTTGGGACCTCAATTTCATTCTAGAAAAGCTGACCTTGCCTCCTTTTCAGCCAGCTGCCTCAACAGATTTGCAATATTTGTCCTGGAAAACAGCCTTCCTTCTGGCTATCACCTCAGCTCGCAGGGTATCGGAACTACAAGCCCTCATGGCTGTGCAACCTTTCATCATTTTCCATCAGGACAGAGTTTCCGTACGAACCTATCCGTCCTTTATGCCAAAGGTGGTATCCAGGGTAGCTTTGAATCAGGCTATCCACCTACCTACTTTTTACCCTAATCCTCAAAACAAAGGGGAGTGACTACTACATTCCTTGGACATCCACAGACAGCTGCGTTATTATTTGGACAGAACAAAGCCTTTCAGAAAATCAGAACAACTCTTTGTGTCCTGTGCTACAGGAGCTCAAGGGAAGCCAATTTCCAAACAGACAATCTCAAAATGGATAGCCCACTGCATACGCTTTTGTTACTCTTTTCATGGTAAAACTGTACCTGCAGGCATCAGATCTCACTCCACAAGGGCCACAGCTACCTCTGCAGCTTTCCTCAGAGGGGTACCTACCAAAGATATTTTGGAAGCAGCCACTTGGAGTTCTGTGCATACCTTCTCCAAGCACTACCACCTACCGTTATACTCCAAAACTAGAGCAGGCTTTGCCACTGCAGTCTTGCAGGGCATCCTGGCTCCTCCTAGTTCCACCTAGTGCCTACCGCCCCTTTTTTAGCTTTGGGATTCTACCCATCTGTTATGACTGCAACTGTATGCACGATGAACAAAGTACAGTGTTGTCCCTACCATAAATGTAGATGTTCGAGTGCTAATACAGCTGCAGTCCAGGTTTCCCTCCCTCCTTCCCCTCTTGGGACAGGCCTATTGGCTTACACCTCCTCATACATCCTGATTGGGGTATTCATTTATGATGTATTTGCTTGCAACTACTGTTTTTTGATTATATTGCATTGCATTATTACATAAATTTATCTATTGCCTTCCTTCTGGGGGCACCTGACATTTGGGGCAAGAAAAACTGAAGAAAATGGCGTTGGCTGGTTCTTTTATACCCCTGTCGCACTGACATCAAGGAAGAGGCGACGACAACCGACACCGGACCTAGACTTTGGAATTCGGCCGACCGAGGACCCACCTGATGGCAGGAGAACCCATCTGTTATGACTGCAGCTGTATTAGCACTCGAACATCTACATTTATTGTAGGTACAAAACTGTACTTTTTACCCACTGTTAGTTGCACAATGGATAGTCTCTGATGCTTCATGCTGTGCCACCAACCTGGAGGTGTGGGTATCTTTGACGAATATTGATACTCCCCCCTCCTTTTGTGGGTCGGTCCATGTTTTGGGGCTGAAAAGCATGATATGAGGTATAACCTGGTAGTGCTGGGGTGCTCTCGGGAGCCTTGAACCAGGTTTCTGGTACTGCACAGATATCGATGTTCTCCATGCTAAGGAGAGTTTCGAGTGCGTGCATCTTGAGGTTTAGACTTCTGGCGTTGAGTAGCATTACTCTTAGTTTCTTATCCCTTGTGATACCTATGGAGGTGGGTTTGTCTTTTGAGCCTTGCCTAAAAAAGGCACTATGGGGGTAGCAAGAGCCTTTGTCAATATCCGAAAGCCCAGGGGTGACAGGTGCAAGCCGTCCCTAGCGAAGCATCGGGACTTGTCGAGCATGTCATCCCAGGCTGACAGGCATTGAATCCCCTTTGAATGACACCAATACTTAAGCCAATTGTTGAAATTGATCATCTTGTCTTCATATTGTGGCATCATTCTTGGTGAGGGTAAGATGCTACTCATGGTCAGGGTCACACCGGCCTGGGCTACATGCTCAGAGAGCTCCTCTGTCTCTTTTCATGTAGTCCAGGGAGGTACGTCTCAGGTCATTCACACCAGCATGGACAATGACCGAGTCATATTTGTACTTGCCTTGGAGTGACCTGAGTGCATGTGTTACGTGGCGGATCCTAGCGCCCGACAGGCAGCTCACCGTGACCTTTTCCTTGTTCAGCCTGGTGAGCGGGACGCCAGAGTGCCGGACGATAGAGTCACCTATTACAAGTGTATCAGGTGTGTTGTTTAGCCTTAAGGGCTGTGACTGTTCAGCACACTGGCTTTGTGAGCTATATGTTGTATGCGTTTTGTTTTGGGGTAGCGGTTGCTTGGGTGTCTGCTTTGGAGGTCTATGCTGCTTAGGCAGATTTTTATTTAGAGCCTCTGAGTATGTTTTTGTGTGTTTATGTGTTTGGTTTGCTGTTGTGGTAGGTCTATGTGAGACTGGAATTGTAGTGAGTGTGGTTTCCTTCTCCTCCTGACTGGTTACGCCAGTACTGAGTTGAGAGAGCTTAGCCTCCAGTATGGCTATATGGTTGCATCTCTCACATGTGTTGGAATTTGTTGGGAGGAGAGGGTTGTCTGTGTACATGAGGCAGTTGTAACATTGCCTCAAGATTCCCAGATTCACCAGCTGGTCCGGAGAGAAGATTGACAACTGACCTTTGGACATGCTAGAATAGTATTGGGAATTCCTTTATAATTAAAAAAAAAAAGGGCTAATGGGGAACAAGGTACTCAAGGGGAGTTTGTGAGGGTGTAGTGCTTTTAATTTTTTAGTGCTGACTTATATAATTGCTTTAATGGGCAAGTGCCAGGTAACTTAAATGCATTGTGTTACAGGTAACTTAAATGCAAAAACGACAAACAGTAACTTTCTTTCAAGTGAAACAAGGAAATAAGTACGGTAAGCAATGCAGATATCACTAGGGATCCACAGAAGTGCTGAAAAGCCACGTTTTAGGTGGAATTAGCATTTCGGGGAAATAACAAGCAAACAAACAACAAGCATACAAATAAAGCTCGATTCAGCAGGCCTGGATCTAGTCTATGCTACAGCAAACAAGGTGAACCAATTTCAATAAGAAACAGTTTAAATATGCAGGCTCTATAAGCCTTTAACCAGAAATTCCCAGCTCAGAAGGGCAGAGTCCAGCCTCTCCTCCCACAAGAGTGCAGACCACAAACCTTCTTAATGTAAAATAACTGGCCTGAAGCCCAAGTGCTTAAACCAGAAGTAATATACTTTTAGAATAACAGACACTGAGCCCTCAATCAGCAGTTCCCAACTTAGAAGGAAAAGGTGGTTGTGGTGTAGGCTTCGATAGCTGATGCTTAAAAATTATTGTGAAGAATTTAAAAAAATAAATACATGTTTGTATGTGTGTGGACGGTGCAGCAATTTGCATTGTCCTTTCACAGCAAGAGGTTATGTGGTTCATTTCTTGGCTGTGGTGCCTTCTGTGCAGATTCTGCTTGTCCTCCCTCTGTGTGGGTTTCCTCCAGGTATCTGGTTTCCTTTGTTACAAAGACGTTCTGGAGCATTTCTACCTGGGCCTCTGCTGAAAATTGGCTTGTTCCAAGTCGGAGTTTCCCAATAAACAAATTATCTGAAATAGTTTACTTCATTTGGTCTTCAACCTGTGAGATACCGGATCCGTATCGGATCCGAGATGGCAACTTTACTAGCATCTCCTCCGAGCTCCAAGCTCCTCCCCTTACCCATAATACACCTCCATTACCTTTCAACCCCAGATCTCGTTTGCCACGAATAGCTTATGCATCGTGATCTCTAGAGCACCAGGTTTTCAGTGGGTAAAAACTTAAATATCTCTTTTTTGCTTTCAAAAGTTTTTAGATAGTGATAGAGTAGGATGTTCATCGTGTTACACTGCTGCAGTCATTACACTTTGGTTATCCTGCCGTCAGGCGGTCCCGCAGTCGGCCAGAGTTCCAAAGTCTTGGTCCGGTGTCGGTTGCTGTCGCCTCCTCCCTGACGTCAATGCGACAGGGGTATATAAGATGCAGCCGACGCCATTTTCTTCAGTCTTTCTTGCCGCACGGTGCCCGAAGCAGAAGCAGTTCGCAAGGACCAGTCGGTCAACTCCTGAGATTTTCATTCCGAATCCAGAACCGAAGTCTTCTAAAAAAGCTATGTACCCCGTTGGGGAAACTTTTTCTTGCCTCACACCGATGTCAGTAAAAGTTAATAACTATATTTTTTGTGGGAAGCAAATACCTCATAAGGATTTCCACTCCTATTGTATTCCATGCCTAGGCCCAGACCACGACGTCACTGGTTGACGGTTTTGTGCTAGGTTTAACAAGCTCACTATTAAACGTCGGTTTGATTTTGCCCGACATTATTTTGGTAGAGAATTCAATTACACCATGCCGTCGGAAATTCCGATGACCGCAATGCATAAAAAGCGCAAGGACAGGCATCCGAGGCCCAAAACGGATGATGAGGCCTCTTCTAGGCCAGTCGCCGGTTCTCCGGTTCGGTTTTCAGCGAGGCGCCTACGCAGCCCCTGATGACCGCTTCCACAGAACTACAGACCGCCTCCGACTCCCATGTGGAGATGGCTGGGCCTTTGGACGCACTAGGCCTTTAGTTTACCGATCCTAAACCTACAGAGGAAACTGAAGTAGCTGAGCAATCCACAGCTACAAAGGGTGTTTTCAAACCTACCCAGTTAACTATTAATCCCTCTTAAGTGTAAGCCCCCCCTTAAAGGGTAAGAAACCGACACAACTCTCTCCAGGACAGGCTTCCATGCCTAAGAAACAAATGCTGAAAATGGCCGAAGACTTAATCACCCTGATCAGGGGGTCCCATCCCCTCCTGATAAAAGGCCCAGGCAGGATGCAGACTATGAATCTTCTGACCAGGTGTCCATTTCCTCTGACTCTTCCTCGGACCTAGGATATTCTTTACCCCACTATGAGGGTTCTGATGCTGAGCAATCAATTCCATCAGCCTCTCCGCCTGAGGATTACTCCTTTGGGGAGACCTTACATACCAAGAGAGAACATTTCCATTGGGAAGGCCAGGATTACTCAGAATCCAAGAAAAGACTCGGAGACTTCCTTTTATTGCCCCAACACAGACCCCTTGCTATCCCACCAGTTTTAGACATTGTGGATGATGTGTACACTGAATCCAGTTTGAACCCTGACTCCTTACCCCCAGCCCCAGTTAAACCTGATGGATATTACAGAGTCCCTGACACTCAAAAATTTCTGTACAAAAGCCCTGTTGCTGACCCTGAAACTATTTCTCAGGGACCCAAAGGGATTAAGGCCTCATCAGCAAAAAACCCAGTTCCCTCTGACAGAGTTTCCAGAGCATTAGACAGATGGGGAAAGAAGGTATATACGTCTGCCACTTTAGCAATGAGAGCCTTGAATTGCCAGTTTCATATGCTAAAATATCAGCAATTTTTGATGTCTCAGTTGAAACAAAAGATGCTTCCAGATTCAGATCCTCCTAACTTTAAAAGAAATGCAGGATTTATTGCATGCAGCTGAACAATTAGGAAAACATAATTTGCAATGTTGGTTTGATTCCTTAGAGGCCTTCTGTAGAGCAGCAGTTACAGGCTCTGTCATTAGAAGGCATGCTTGTTTAAAAGAACATACGTTACCAGATCATGTTAAGGTCAAACTATTGGATGCACCTTTGCAGCGGGATGTGCTGTTTGGAGTTAAGGCAGAGGAGGTATTAAAGAAGATGGAGGATAAGGCAAAATCTATGCAAACGGTGAAAGATTTCTTAACAGGTTCAGCCTCCTCGTTTTAGCAGAAATTGGCCAACAAAGAATTGGTCCTTTCCAGTCACAGATAGACCTCAAAGGTGCATATACAGACTTTCAAGAGGTAAAGGTCAGACACAAGGCCCTTACAGACCTCGACAATGGGGCACATCAGGCCAAAAAAAAAGGGGAAGACAGGCCTCAACCTTATAAAAAACAGCCTCAATGACTTTCCACTACAGCTGCCAAACAGCTCTCTCTTGGCAGCCCCCTTAGGAGGAAAACTGGCACTTTTCTATCACAACTGGCATTGCATCACCAAAGACAAATGGGTTCTCAACATTGTATCTCAAGGTTACGTGTTGCATTTCCACACCTTTCCAAGGCTAAAAGGAATGCCAAATCTGCCACCAAATCAATGGGCAGAGGCTCAAAAACAAATTACAGCACTTATGGACATGAGAGATATTCAAAAGCTACCACCACAGGAACAAGGACAAAGATTTTACTCAAGACTCTTTCTGTTTCCCAGAAAGGACAAAGCCTGGAGACCCATTCTGGACCTTTCTACACTAAACACTTACCTGGCTGTTCCGAAATTCAAGATGTTGACACTACAGCAGCTTCTTCCCATGCTGGGCAAGAAAGCTTGGCTCATGTCTTTGGACCTCAAAGAGGCATACCTGCATGTCCCTATCAGACAAAATTGCAGAAGATACCTCAGATTTCTATCTGGTTCAATACACTGTCAATTCTCTGCACTGCCCTTTGGCTTATCTACTGCGCCCAGGGTCTTCACAAAGTGCCTGGCACCAGTAATTGCATTTTGCAGGCAAAAAGGAATTCAAATTTATCCATACCTGGACGACTGCCTGATTCAAGCAGAGAGCAAGGACAATTCTACTAAAGCATCAGGCGTACGTAAAAGTTAAGTTGCCTGGGGTACACAGTAAACGAAAAGAAATCAAAACTTGTGCCCTCACAACAGATAATATTCCTGGGTGCCAGCTTGAACACAACGGCCCAGATGGCTTATCTCACGCCAGACAAGCAAGGACAACTGACTCAACATTTTCAATTAATGGCAACAAAGACCCAACTCAGGCTTTGGGCTACACGGCATCTTGCATACTACTAATTCCATATGCCAGACTGCATATGAGGAAACTACAATGGTACCTAGAGTGTATTGTCTCAACACTGTCAAAGTTTGGAAACAGTTATACCACTAATTCCTTGCCTACAACAGGAGTTTCAGTGGTGGGCACAAGCTTGTCACCTCAGCAAGGGACAGCCTTTCACTCAACCCACAGCCAGTCAGACACTGATAACAGATGAATCGGATTACGCCTGGGGAGCACATATGGCAGGAAAATGTATCCAGGGCGAGTGGCCTACAGAGCAAAGACATCTCCACATCAATCAAAAAGAGATGTTAGCTGTACAAAATGCTATTGTAGCTTTCAAGGACCTACTGCCTCCAGGACAATTACTATTAAAAACAGACAACACCACAGTTATGTGGTACATAAACAAGCAAGGGGGCACACACTCCTACCCCCTCTGCAGACAAGCCATGACCTTGTGGAACACAGCTCTAAACTACCAAGTTCATCTGCAAGCACAATTCCTGCCAGGAGAGAAAAACACACTGGCAGACGACCTAAGCAGAAACATTATGGACCTACATGAATGGGAACTGAACCCACAAATATTCAGAATGATAACACAAAAATGGTGGAGCCCAGACATAGATCTGTTTGCTACCCGAAAGAACTGCCAATTACAGAAATTCTGCACAAGGAGCTACCATCCACAAGCATGGAAAGTGGATGCCCTCTCATTCAGCTGGAAAAAACTACAAATATACGCTTTCCCCCCTTTACCTCTCCTTCCAAAGGTACTCATAAAAGCCAGACAGGAAGAGCCAAAAATGATATTGATTGCACCAGACTGGCCACGCCAGCACTGGTACCCAATCTTAAAGAACTTGACATAAGAACCACCCTGGATTTTTACCACAAATTCCACAGTTGCTGACTCAGCACAACAGTCCGATACTTCACAGCCAGCTAAAGACCTTAAATCTAGCTGCATGGAAAATTCCTTAGTCAAGCAAGCAGTGCCTCTTTCCAAAGCTGTTATGGATGTCATTCTGGAGGCCAGAAGGCCTAGCACCAGGAAAACATACGCGGACAAATGGAAGAGATTCTTTGCCTGGAACCAAGCGCACAGCCTTGACCCTCTAGTCCCAAACATTCCTCAGATACTGAAATACTTAACTGAGATGCTGTACAAGGGCCTCTCTTTTTCATCCATCAAGATCCATGCCTCCGCTATCTCTGCTCATTACAACAATGATCGACCAATTTTTTCTAATCCTTTGCTCAAACAATGCCTCAGAGGGGCTAAAAACATAAGACCGCCCCGTAGAGCACCAGCACCTACTTGGGACCTGAATTTTGTTTTGGAAAAATTAACTTTAGCTCCTTTTGAGCCAGCTAACACAGCAGAATTAAAATACATCTCTTGGAGAACTGCTCTGCTACTGGCAATAACATCAGCATGAAGAGTTTCAGAATTACAGGCACTAATGGCAGTGGAACCTTTCCTCATCTTCCACCAGGACAGGGTGTCTTTAAGAACCAACCCTACGTTATGCCAAAGGTGGTATCAAGTGTGCCTCTAAACCAAACTATTCACTTGCCAACTTATTATTCAAAACCACAGAACAAAGGGGAGATGCTACTACATTCTTTGGACATTCACAGACAGTTACGCTTTTACTTGGACAAAACCAAAGCTTTCAGAAAATCTGAGCAATTATTGGTAGCATACGCTGCAGGAGCACAGGGAAAAGCCATTTCAAAGCAGACTATTTCAAAATGGATAGGACACTGTATATGTTTCTGCTATACCCACCATGGGAAACCGGTACCTAGCAGCATTAGATCTCACTCCACCAGGGCAACGGCCACTTCAACTGCCTTCCTCAGCGGAGTACCTACCAAGGATATTTTGGAAGCAGCAACAGGGAGTTCTGTGCATACCTTCACCAAACATTACCATTTGCCTTTGTACTCCAAATCCAGAGCTGGCTTCACCACTGCTGTACTGCAGGGCCTTATAGCCACTCCTTATTCCTTACAGATCCAGCCTCCCTTCCTCATCTTTGGGATTCCACCCAAGTGTAATGACTGCAGCAGTGTAACACGATGAAGTACAGTTTTGTACCTACCATAAATGTAGATGTTCGAGTGTAAACACTGCTGCAGTCCAGGTTGCCCTCCCTCCTTCCCCAATTACTTTCTGGTATTTACCTAGGGCATATACCCTTTATTGCCTGTGGGGAGTATTTGCTGGTAACTAAAAATGGTTGTTTGCTTTTCTTTTTTATTTTTTACTAGCAGTTTGTATTGCTTACCTATTTGGGGGCACCTGACATATGGGGCAAGAAAAACTGAAGAAATGGGGTCGGCTGCATCTTATATACCCCTGTCGCACTGACGTCAGGGAGGAGGCGACAGCAACTGACGCCGGACCAAGACTTTGGAACTATGGACGACTACGGGACCGCCTGATGGCAGGATAACCCAAGTGTAATAACTGCAGCAGTGTTTACACTCGAACATCTACATTTATGGTAGGTACAAAACTGTACTTTCCCCTTTCTCCTCCTCTCGCGTGGTGCATCGAGTTTTATAGTTTGAGTAGTTAGTGTAGTTTAGTTGTGTGTATTTTTTGCTTCCCCTCCCCCCTCAGTGTGTTATGTGTGTGAATGTGGTGAGTGGGTGTTCTCAGCAAGAAAGAAATAACATTTTCTTTTTTAGTTATTCTTTCTTCTGACATTATGGCTGACCGGCCTATTTTCAAAAGATGCACTGAGTGTGGCCATAAGTTATCCCCTGCGGATGGCCACACTCTGTGTGCTATGTGCTTGGGCTTGGCACATCTGAGCACAGACTGTACTATATGCGTGGGGTTCAACCCACACGCCATTAAAGACAGGAAGGCCAAGTTGGCCCTGAAAGGCCTTCTTCCCCCGTCTGAGACTGTTGCCTCATCTTCGGCTTCGGTCACAGTGGCTGCTGTGGCCGCCTCTCCTTCTCTTCCCCTGGCTTCTCCTCTCTCCCAGGCTGAGACACAACCTCCTGTGCAAAAGCCTGTGGAAGCGGAGCGGAAAAGGGTCAGAGAGAAGGAGAGAGAGTTGAAGTCGAGGGAAAAGCATAAGAGGTCTCCGGACCTCTCTTCACCAGTCAAAGCTTTAAGGATCCATGACTCCACTCTGCTTCGATCTTCGAGGTTCTCTCCGGAGCTGTAGGAGACGTGCTCAGCTTCTAGAGCCTTGGTGCCCCGACCCGCAAGGTCGGAGTCCATGGCCTTGTCGAGGTCCACCCGGTCTTTGTCTGAGGCTGATATGGCTAAAATGATGAGGAGCTTCATCCATACTCAGATCCAGATGGGGGTCTTGTCGGCCCCCCCATCCCTCAGGAGGGGGGAGCTCTCTTCCTTTTTTCCAGCTGATATCTCCACCGTCCATCGGTTTCGGAGTATTTGGATCAGAGGATGGCTTTAGTCAAGTGGTCAGCGCCTACGATACCTGCTTCCAAGATGCCGACAGCTGGCTGGAGCATGTCAGATCTGACCAGTTCGGATCCGAGCCACTGTTGGAGCCAGAGCTTGAGTATCGGATCCGAGAGAGTGGAACTTTTTTCATTGGCTCCACCTTTGTCAGGCCAATTTCCCTCCCTCAGAGCTCCATCCACTTTGGGCTCGGCACCGATGTTCTTTGTGTTTCACTGTTGCAGTCATTACACTTGGGTTATCCTGCTGGCAGGCTACTCTCAGTCGGCCTGAATTCCAAAGTCTAGGTCCGGCGTCATTTGCTGTCGCCTCTTCCCTGACGTCAGTGCGCCAGGGGTATAAAAGATGCAGATGACGCCATTTTCTCCAGTCTTTCTTGCCACGGGGTGCCCAAAGCAGAAGCAGTTCGCAAGTGCCGGTCGGCCGACTCCTGAGATTTTCGAGTTTGAGTTTTAGATCCGAAGTCTTCAATAAAGCTAAGTACCCCGTTGGGGAAACTTTTTTCTTGCTCCAGGCCAATGTCAGAAAATGTTAATAATTGTATTTCTTGTGGAAAGCAAATACCTCATAAGGATTTTCATTCTTACTGTATTCCTTGCCTAGGCCCTGATCACAACGTTTCTGTTTTGTGCTAGATGTAACCAACGCATTATTAAGCTTCGGTATGATTTTGCTTTAAACTATTTTGGACGCCAGTTTAATTATCCAGAAATGTTGTCGGATAGCCATTGTTCACAAACAACGCAAAGAAAAGGAGAGAGATAGACAACCAAGGCCCAAAACTGACGACGAAGCTTTTCCTAAGCCAGTCGCCGGTTCTCAGTGAGGCGCTTTCACAGCCCCTGACACCTGCTACTTTAGAGTCGCAGGCCGCTACCGACTCCCACGTGGAGTCGGCCATGCCGCTGGAAACCCAAGGTATTGGAGCCTCGAATACTATTCCTTCAGATGGGTCCAGAGCCACTGAGCAAGCACCGGCTTCTGAGGGTGTATTCAGACCTAAACATCTTTATATTAAACTGACTTCAGCTTCAAAGGCAAAGACTAAAGCACCTTCTAAGCAAAGAAACAAACTCAAGAGCCACGTGGTCAGGCCTCTGTGCCCAAAAAACAGATGCTCAAAATGGCCGAAGACTTGATTACCTTGATCAGGGGTTCCCATCCCCCTCCTGATAAGAGGCCTAGGCAAGAGACTGACTATGAATCTTCAGATCAGGTTTCCATTTCTTCTGATTAGGAATATTTTCTTCCCCCCTATGAGGATTCTGATGCTGAAGAATCTATACCTTCAGCTTCTCCCCCAGAGGACTATTCTTGTGGGGAAACCTTGCATACCATGAGGGAGCATTTCCCCTGGGAGAGCCAGGATTTTTCAGAATCTAAAAAGAGGCTCAGGGATTTCCTTTTACTACCTCAACACAGGCCTTTAGCCATTCCACCTGTGTTAGACATTGTAGATGTGTTTTCGGAGTCGAGTCTTACCCCTGACTCCTTACCTCCAGCTCCTGTTAAGCCTGACAGATATTACAGAGTTCTGGACTCTCATAAATTCCTTTTTAAAAACCCTGCTGCATACCCAGAAACTATTTCACAGGGTCCCAAGGGAGTTGATGCTTCCGCAGCAAAAAACCCTATCCCCTCTGACAGAGATTTTAGGGCACTGGATAGATGGGGAAAAAAGGTATACACATCTGCTACCTTGGCTATAAGGGCCTTAAACTTTCAGTTTCATATGCTGAAATATCAGCAACATGTCATGGCATTGCTTAAACAGAAAATGTTGTTAAACTCTGAATGTGCAGAAAACAAGGAAATGCAGGATGTTCATCGTGTTTCACTGTTGCAGTCATTACACTTGGGTTATCCTGCTGGCAGGCGACCCGTAGTCGGCCCGAGTTCCAAAGTCTTGGTCCTGCGTCGGTTGCTGTCACATCTTCCCTGACGTCAGTGCACTAGGGGTATAAAAGTTGCAACCGATGCCATTTTCTTCAGTCTTTCTTGCTGCGCGGTGCCCGAAGCAAAAGCAGTTCGCAAGTGCCGGTCGGCTGACTCCTGAGATTTTCAAAATTGAATTTCACGACCGAAGTCTTCAGTAAAGCTAAGTACCCTGTTGGGGAAACTTTTTCTTGCTCCAGACCGATGTCAGTAAAAGTTAATAATTGTATTTCTTGTGGGAAGCAAATACCTCATAAGGACTTTCACTCTTACTGCATTCCTTGCCTAGGCCCTGACCACGGCGTTACTAGTTGTCGGTTTTGTGCTAGATTCAATAAACGCACTATTAAACGTCGGTTTGATTTTGCCTTACACTATTTTGGACAACAATTTAATTATATAATGCCGTCGGAACAACCGACGACCGGAATGCATAAAAAATGCAAAGACAAAGAAAAAGACAGGCATCTGAGGTCAAAAACCGACGACGAAGCCTCTTCTAGGCCAGTCGCCGGTTCTCAGTGAGGCGCTTTCGCAGCCCCTGACACCCGCTACCTCAGAGCCACAGGCCGTAACCGACAGCTACGCGGAGACACCGAGGCCTGTGGAAACTCAAGGTATTGGGCCTACAGAAACTTTCCCCTCAGATGGGACCAGAGCCGCTGAGCAGGCACTGGCTTCTGAGGGTGTTTTCAGACCTTCACAGCTTACAATTAAGGCTACTACAGCAGCAAAGGCAAAGTCCAAAACACCATTAAAGACAAGGAAACTAGTGCAGCATTCTCCAAAACAGTCATCCATGCCAAAGAAACAGATGCTTAAAATGGCCGAAGACCTTATTACTTTAATCGGGCTCCCATCCCCCTCCTGACAAAAGGCCTAGGCAAGACACTGATTATGATTCCTCTGATCAGGTTTCCATTTCCTCTGATTCTTCTTCTGATCAGGGCTATTCTCTCCCTCCCTATGAGGACTCTGATGCTGAAGAGTCCATTCTTTCAGCCTCACCAACTGAGGATTATTCTTTTGGGGAAACCCTGCACACACCATGAGGGAGCATTTCCATTGGGAGAGCTAGGATTACTCAGAACCCAAGAAAAGGCTCAATAGATTTCCTTTTATTACCTCAGCACAGGCCCCTGGCTATACCCTCTGTGCTTGATATTGTAGATGATGTTTTTTCTGAATTCAGTCTGTCTCCAGATTCTTTACCCCCTGCACCATAAAGCCAGACAGGTACTACAGGGTCCCTGACTCTCATAGATTTCTTTACAAAAACCCCGCTGCAGACCCAGAAACAATTTCTCAGGGTCCTAAAGGGGTTAAAGCTTCCACTGCCAAAAATCCTGTCCCCTCAGATAGGGATTCCAGAGCTCTGGACAGATGGGGAAAAAAAGTTTACACTTCTGCTACTTTAGCTGAAAGATCTTTAAACTGTCAGTATCACATGCTTACATATCGACAGTATCTCATGTCATTGTTAAAGCAGAAAATGGTTACAAATATAGAAAGTCCTGACAGTAAAGAAATGCAGGATTTATCGCATGCAGTTGAACAGGTAGGAAAGCATACTCGGCAATGTGGCTTTGATTCATTAGAGGCTTCTTGTAGAGCTGCAGTTACAGGCTCAGTTATTCGAAGACATGCTTGGTTGAAAGAACAAAATTTACCTGACCATGTTAAAGTAAAATTATTGGATGCTCCACTACAACATGATACTTTGTTTGGTGTTAAGGCAGAAGAGGTGTTAAAGAAAATGGAGGATAAAGCAAAGTCAATGCAAATGGTGAAAGATTTCTTACAGGTTCAACCACCTAAATTTAGCAGAAACTGGCCTTCAAAAAACTGGTCCTTTCCAGTGTCAGACAGGCCACAAAGAGGCAGATACAGATGCCCAAGAGGCAGATCTCAGCCCCAAGGCTCCTACACACCTAAACAATGGGGTGCTTTAGCCCCCAAAGGAGGAGAAGACAAATCACAACCTAATAGGAAACCGTCACAATGACTTCTGTCTGCAAATGCCAAGCTCTTACCAGTTGACAGCACCCCTAGGGGGAAAGCTGCCACTTTTCTCAAAAAATTGGCACATGATCACCCAAGACCAATGGATGCTGAATATAGTTTCTCAGGGGTACAGGTTCCACTTCCACACGCTTCCAAAACCAAAAGGTATGCCAAACCTGCCACAAAACCAATGGGCAGAGGCACAAAAACAGATTGCTGCTCTTATGGATATGGGAGCTATTCAAAAAGTTCCACAAGAAGAACAGGGACAAGGATTTTACTCAAGACTTTTCTTAGTACCCAGAAAAGACAAAGCCTGGAGACCAATACTGGACCTGTCAATACTAAATACTTTCCTGGATGTTTTAAAATTCAAAATGTTAACACTGCAACTTCTGACCATGCTGGTCAAGGAGGCTTGGCTCGTTACTTTGGATCTCAAGGAGGCATACCTGCACGTCCCAATCAGACAGTCGTGCAAATCAGACAATCGTGCAGAAGATACCTCAGATTTATAGCAGACTCAATGCATTACTAATTCTCTGCATTGAACTTTAGCTTATCTACTGCGCCCACGGTCTTCAAAAAATGCCTGGCAACAGTCATTGCATTTTGCAGACAAAAAGGAATTCAAATATATCCCTACTTGGACGACTGCCTGATTCAAGCAGAGAGCAAGGACATTCTTCTAAAGCACCTGGCGTTTATAAAAAGATTGCCTAGGGTACACAGTAAACGAAAAGAAATCAAAACTAGTGCTTCTCAAGAGATAATATTCCTGGGTGCAAGCTTAAATACAACTGCCCAGATGGCTTATCTCACGCCAGACAAACAAAGGCAATTGACTCATTACTTTCAAATGATGGCAACAAAGACCCATCTCCCTGCAAGAAAGATTCTGCAGGCCCTGGGTTTCATGACATCCTGCATTCTACTAATTCCATATGCAAAACTGCATATGAGGAAACTACAGTGGTATCTAAAAAGTGTTTGGACTCAGCATTGCCACAGCCTAGAGACAATCATAACCTTGATTCCCTGCCTACGACAGGAGTTTTGATGGTGGTCCCAGGCCTATCACCACAACAAGGGACAGCCTTTCACCTTACCTACAGCCAGACAGACAAGAACAACAGATGCATCAGATTATGCCTGGGGAGCACGTATGGCAGGAAAATGTATTCAGGGCACGTGGCCCAAGGAACAAATGCATCTTCACATCAATCAAAAAGAGATGCTAGCTGTACAGAATGCCCTGACAGCCTTCAAGGGCCTAATACATCCTGGACAACTATTAATAAAGACGGACAATACCACAGTTATGTGATACATAAACGAGCAAGGGGGCACACATTCCTACCCCTTATGCAGACAAGCCATAACTTTGTGGAACACAGCACTGACCTACCAAGTACATCTGCAAGCACAATTCCTGCCAGGAATAAAAAATACACTGGCAGACGAACTAAGCAGAAATCTCATGGATCCTCACAAATGGAAGCTAAATCCACAAGTGTTCAACATGATAACAAGGGAATGGGGACGCCCAAACATAGATCTTTTTGCCTCCCCTTACAATTGCCAAATACAGAAATTTTGCACAAGGACTTATCACTCCCAAGCATGAAAAGTGGATGCCCTATCATTCAGCTGGAAAAACCTGACAGTCTATGCCTTTCCTCCGATGCCTCTTCTCACCAAGGTGCTTCTAAAAGTCAGACGAGAGGCCAAAAATGATCCTGATTGCACCAGACTGGCCACGCCAGCACTGGTACCTAATCCTAAAGACTTTGTCCCAAGCACCACCTTGGCTTCTACCTCAAATCCCTCATCTTCTGACACAGCAAAACAATCAGATTCTGCACAGTCAACTCAACCTTAAACCTGGCAGCATGGCAGATAATGTAGCCACTCAGACTGCACTTCTCTCTAAAGCTGTTATTGATGTAATTTTGGAAGCCAGGAGGCCCAGCACTAGGAAATCTTATGCCGAAAAATGGAAGGGAATCTGTGCTTGGAACCAAGCACAAGGGCTCGACCCACTGGTCCCTAATATACCTCAAATTTTGCAATACCTGACTGAGATGTTGGACAAAGGCCTCTCTTTTTCATGTATTAAAATCCATGCCTCTGCCATTTCTGCTCATTACAATATGGATCCTCCTATTTTTTCATATCCTCTACTACCTGCCTCTAGTACCTGTACTCGACAGTACCTCAGAGGGGCAAAGAATATAAGACCCCCCCTAGAAGAGCACTAGTACCTACTTGGGACCTCAATTTTGTTTTAGAAAATCTAGCACTACCTCCATTTAAACCAACCAGCACAGCTGATCTAAAATACTTGTCATGGAAAACTGCTCTGTTCCTAGCAATAACTTCAGCAAGAAGAGTCTCAGAGTTACAGGCATTGATGGCTGTGGAACCTTTCCTCATCTTTCATCAGGACAGGGTTTCTCTCAGGACAAACCCAACATTCATGCCAAAAGTGGTTTCCAATGTGGCCGTATATCAAACCATTCATTTGCCTACCTTCTACCCAAATCCCCAGAATAAAGGGGAAAGACTTCTGCACGCTTTGGATATACACAGGCAGCTACAATTTTACTTGGACAAAACAAAAGCTTTCAGAAAAACTGAGCAACTGTGTTTGTAGCATATGCTGCAGGATCACAAGGAAAGCCTATTACAAAGCAGACAATCTCCAAATGGATAGGACACTGCATCCGCTTCTGTTATGCACAACATGGCAAATCTGTGCTTAAGGGCATTAGGCCTCATTCTACCAGAGCAGCAGCCACTTCAGCAGCTTTCCTCAGAGGAGTACCAACCAAAGACATATTAGAAGCTGCAACCTGGAGCTCAGTGCACACTTTTACCAAGCACTACCACCTACCTCTCTACTCCAAATCCAGAGCAGGCTTTGCCACTGCAGTTCTGCAGGGCTGCTTAGCCTCGCCAAATCCAATCTAGACCCAGCCACCCAACCTCAGCTTTGGGATTCTACCCAAGTGTAATGACTGCAACAGTGAAACACGATGAACATAGTACAGTTGTGTACCTACCGTAAATGTAGATGTTCGAGTGTATTCACTGTTGCAATCCAGGTTACCCACCCACCATCCCCCTCTTTGCTTCGATTATTCTGTACTTCTCAACTCTATACAACCTATGTGGTGTATTTGCTTGTAGATGAAGGAAATGTTTATAGTAATATATGCATGTTTTTTTTGGCATATTTTTATCTTTTCAGCCTTCCTATCTAGGGGCACCTGACATCTGGGGCAAGAAAAACTGAAGAAAATGGTGTTGGTTGCAACTGTTATACCCCTGGCGCACTGACGTTAGGGAAGATGCGACAGCAACCAACGCGGGACGAAGACTTTGGAACTCGGGCCGACTACGGCCTGCCAGCAGGATAACCCAAGTGTAATGACTGCAACAGTGAATACACTTGAAAATCTACATTTATGGTAGGTACACAACTGTACTATTTATTGCATGCAGCTGAACAAGTTGGAAAGCATTGCAATGTGGTTTTAATTCTTTGGAGGCCTCCTCCAGGGCCGCAGTTGTGGGTTCTGTAATTAGGAGGCATGCTTGGTTAAAGGAACAAAATCTTCCTGATCATGTCAAAGTTAAATTATTAGATGCGCCTTTACAGCATGATACTTTATTTGGTGTTAAGGCAGAACAGAAGAGGTGTTAAAGAAAATGGAGGAGAAAGCTAAATCTATGCAAACTGTTAAAGATTTTTTACAAGTACAATCACCTAGGTTTAGTAGACACTGGCCAACAAAGAATTGGTCCTTTCCTATGTCAGACAGACCTCAAAGGGGCAGACCCAGATGCCCTAGAGGCAGATCCCAGGCGCAAGATTCATACAGGTCAAAGCAATGGGGTGCCTCTACCTCCAAAGTTGGAGAAGACAAATCTCAACCATACAGGAAACAGTCCCAATGACTTCCCCCTGCCTGCACCAAGCACTAATCTCCTGGCAGCACCCTTTGGGAGAAAATTAGCACATTTTTTCAAAATAGGCACATCATAACCCAGGACAAGTGGGTTCTAAATATCGTGTCACAAGGCTACAGGTTCCATTTCCATACCCTGCCAAAGCCAAACGGCTGGCCGTATCTGCCAAAAAATCAATGGGCAGAGTCACAAAAACAAGTCTCATCCCTCATGGACATGGGGGCCATTCAACAAGTACCGAAGCAAGAGCAGGGACAAGGATTTTACTCAAGACTGTTCTTGGTACCCAGAAAGGACAAGGTCTGGAGGCCAGTACCGGACCTATCTATTCTGAACACATTCCTGGATATGCCAAAATTCAAGATGTTGACTTTGCAGCAGCTTCTGCCCATGCTGGGCAAGAACGCTTGGCTTGTGACTTTAGACCTAAAAGAGGCATACCTGCATGTCCCAATCAGACAAATATGCAGAAGATACCTCAGATTCAAGGCTGGCTCAATGCATTACCAATTCTCTAAACTGCCCTTTGGCTTATCTACTGCGCCCAGGGTCTTTGCAAAGTGCCTGGCACCAGTAATTGCATTTTGCAGACAAAGAGGAATACAAATATGTCCTTACTTGGACGACTGTCTAATTCAAGCAGAGAACAAGGACATTCTTCTACAGCATCTGGCATTTGTGAAAAGACTTCTAACATGTCTAGGGTACACAGTCAATGAAAAGAAGTCACAACTAGTACTCTCTCAAGAGATAATGTTCCTGGCTGCAAGCTTAAATACAACTGCCCAGATGGCTTATCTCACGCCAGACAAACAAAGGCAACTGACTACCTATTTCAAAATGTTGGCAACAAAGGCTCAGTTATCTGCAAGAAAAATTCTGCAGGCTTTGGGCTTCATGGCATCCTGCACCCTACTAATTCCATATGCAAGACTGCATATGAGGAAACTACAATGGTACCTAAAAAGTGTTTGGACTCAACATTGCCACAGCCTGGAAACTGATTACTCTCATTCCCTGCCTGCAACAGGAGTTTCGATGGTGGGCAAAGGCTTGTCACCAAAACAAGGGACAGCCATTCACATTACCCCCAGCCAGGCAGACACTAACAACGGATGCATCAGATTATGCCTGGGGGGCCCACATGGCAGGAAGATGCATTTAGGGCACATGGGCCTTAAACCAAATGCATCTACATATCAATCAAAAAGAGGGGCTAGCTGTTCAAAATGCCCTGACAACCTTCAAGGACCTACTTCATCCAGGGCAACTACTGATAAAGACAGACAACACCACGATCATGTGGTATAAAAAGAAGCAGTGGGGGCACACATTCTTACCCCCTTTGCAGACTAGTTATGACTTTATGGGACACAACATTGACTTGCCAAGTACATCTGCAGGCATAATTCCTGCCAGGAAGGAAAAATACTCTTGGCAGACGAACTAAGCAGAAACCTCATGGATCCCTACGAGGGGCAGCTGAATCCACAAGTCTTCAGCATGATAACAAGGAAATGGAGATGCCCAGACATAGATCTATTTGCCTCCCCTCACAACTACCAACTAAAAAGATTCTGCACAAGGATTTAGCACAGACAAGCATGGAAAGTGGACGCCCTATCTTTCAGCTGGAAAAACCTATCAGTATATACCTTTCCCCCCCTGCCTCTCCTACCCAAGGTGTTCCTGAACATCAGACAGGAGAAGCCAAAGATGATACTGATTGCCCCAGACTGGCCGCGCCAGTACTGGTATCCAATGCTAAGGAACTTATCTCAATGTCCAGCTTGGACCTTACCTCAAATACCTCATCTACTGTCCCAGCAAAACAATCAGATCCTGCACAGCCAACTCGGGACTTTAAACCTGACAGCATGACGGATAATGTAGGCATACAAAACACACCTCTTAGTAAAGTTGTGATGGATGTCATTTTGGAAGCCAGAAGGCCTAGTACTAGAAAATCTTATGCTGGAAAATGGAAGAGATTCTGTGCTTGGAACCAGGCACAAGGGACTGATACAGTTCTGCCAAATATTCCTCAGATTTTGCAATACTTAACTGAGATGCTGGACAAAGGCCTATCTTTTTCATCTATTAAAATTCATGCCTCTGCCATTTCCGCTCATTACAATACAGAGCCACCAATCTTTTCTCATCCCTTATTAAAGCAGTACCTCAGAGGAGCCAACAATTTAAGGCCTCCAAGGAGATCACCAATGCCTGCATGGGACCTCAACTATGTCTTGGAAAAACTCACTCTGCCTCCTTTTGAGCCAGCTGCTACTGCTGATATAAAGTTTTTATCTTGGAAAACAAATTTGCTCCTAGCAATAATGTCTGCAAGACGAGTTTCAGAGCTGCAGGCACTCATGGCTGTGGAACCTTTTATCATTTATTATCCAGACAGGGTCTTTCTGAGGACAAACCCAACATTTATGCCTAAGATGGTGTCCAGTGTGGCTCTTAACCAAACTATTCATCTGCCAACTTTTTATCCAAATTCAGAGAACAAGGGGGAGAGAATTCTGCATTCTTTGGACATACACAGACAGCTTAGATTCTATTTGGACAGAACCAAAGTTTTCAGAAAGACAGAGCAATTACTAGTGGCATATGCTGCAGGATCACAAGGAAAGGCTATCTCAAAGCAGACTATTTCAAAGTGGCTAGACCACTGCATTTGTTTCTGCTACTTGCACCATGGCAAGCCAGTGCCCAAGGGCATTAGGCCACATTCAACCAGAGCTGCAGCCACTTCAGCAGCCTTTCTCAGGGGCATGCCAACCAAGGGCATTTTAGAGGCTGCTACTTGGAGTTCAGTGCACACCTTTACAAAGCACTATCATCTACCGCTCTACTCTAAATCCAGGGCAGGCTTTGCCACTGCAGTTCTGCAGGGCCTCATAGCCGCTCCTAACGCTATTTAGCTCCAGCCTCCCATCCATAGCTTTGGGACTCTACCTAAATGTAATGACTGCAACAGTGAAATACGAAGAACATAGTACAGATGTTCAAATGTATTCACTGTTGCAGTCCAGCTTGCCCACATGATCCCCCTTTTTCTTCTGATGGAACTTATCTTTCCTTCTCTGATTTATACAACCTATGTGGTGTATTTGCTTGTAGATGAAGGTAAAGTTTATATTGGTACATGTATTTGTATATATATATATATATATATATATATATATATATATATATATATATATATATAGGCTACCCCTTTTGGGGGCAACTGATATCTAGGGCAAGAAAAACGAAATAAAATGGTGTCAGCCGCATCTTTTATACCCCTGACGACCTGACATCAGGGAAGAGGCGACAGCGGCTGACGCAGGACCCAGGACTTTGGAATTCAGGCCAACTGAGGGCAACCTGCCAGCAGGATTACCCAAACGTCATGACTGCAACAGTTAATATACTCGAACATCTACATTTATGGTAAGTGTACACACCTGTACTTTAGTAGTGACGCAGCATCACATTGATGTGGTGCATTAATATGGAGCTACCCACTCTTATTGTGTGTGCTGCTTAGCTGTGCATCTTCGGGAAGTGGATTAATCCATGGGTCTGCATCTCTTTGGCCAGTACCTGTCAGGGGAGGTCAGCCAACCAGCATACCACCTCAGCAGGTCAGAGACAAATCCTTACAAGTGGAGATTAAACCGAGAATATTTCTTAAAAACTAATGCAGAAATGGAGTGTAACAGAAATGGAACCTTTTGCCACAAAAGGAGACTGGCAAATGGAGAAGTATTGTTCAAGGGCCAAAGACAAACAGGGCTAGAGGACAGAGCCTTCTGCTTTCAGTGGATATGTCTATTTCTATATTCCTTCCCTCCCATAACTGCCATCCTCTGATTGCTGTTGAAGATCAGGAAGGAAGGACCAAGGGTGATCGAATAGCAACCTTTTGGCAAAGGCAGTAGTGATGTCCGCTGCTGCACAGCTTGAGTTGGAAGATCTTGTCTGCTTCCTCAGAAGGTAAACATTTTCCTTCAGAACAAGGGAACTGTCATGCACCCAGTCTTGATTACCATGAGGCTGACAGCTTGGATGGTTTAATCCTTTCCCCTCAAGGCTATCCTTTGATAAAGAAGTCCTGGCCATTCAGAAAGAGACCAGAAAATCAAGTACTAAAAAATCATACATCTTACAATGGAAAAGATTTACAGTCTGGTGCTACTCCAAAGGTCAGCTACCACTCTCAGTAAAACTTCCAGTGCTGACCTGTTTAGCTTGGGCATATCTCATTCATCAGTCAAAATACACACCTTTTCCATCTGTGCCTCTTCCCTATGCAGCCTCCCTCTGTTTTCTAATCCTCTTTTGAAATAGTTGTTAAAGGGCATCATCCACCCTCAGACCTCCCAGAAGAGTGCTTGCCCCCTCCCCTTGTATCTCAACTTTGATATAGAAATGCTTACCTTGGCACCGTTTAAACCTGCAGCCACTTTTGACATCCGATTTTTTACCTGGAAGACTGCCTTTCTGGTGGCTGTAACCTCAACTTTGGAGGGTCTTTAAGCTGTAAGCCATTCTTCCGTTTCATCACTGATGGGTTCAATTCTGAGTCCCTCGGAACCGAGTCAGCCTAATACCAAGCTCGCGTACACCAAAAGCTCTCGAGCTAAGCTGCTACCCACAATGCCCTTCTCCCAGTTACCTCCGATCTCGTTTGTTGCGCAGCCATATAGCAGCGTTTCACTGAGCACTCCAGCTAAGTGTTGTATTTTTTCAAAATTTACTGTATTTTCTAAGTTTTTTTCTCCTAAAAACTCTTCCATATCTTTTTATCTCAACCAGCTCTGCCTACGGGTATCCTCTTTTTACTATTGTTGGTAAATGCCCTTCTTTACCCTTGTGGTATTCTTAATACCATTGTTGATATTTTTCTCTTTTTTCCTTCCTTTCTGTATCCTTTTTTTTTCGGATTGTTGAATCGATGTACTTAGTATGTCTGAAAAGAAAGGGACTTCGGGGTTTAAGCATTGCACTTCCTGCAATGGTAAACTCCCAAATAGCGACCTGCATTTTGATTGTGTATATTGTCTGGGGGGTTCCCACTTATCTGTGAAACCTCCCTGTCATACTTGTGTCAGTTTCAGTCAGCAGACGCTGAATGAAAGGAAAAATAAACTTGTTTTGAAAGGCCTGCTTTCTTCTCCCTTTTCTGAGGCTCTTTCTGCGTTGGAGGTCTCAACTCCTCCATCAAAGGACCAAAAACGTCCTCATTTTGACCCCTATTCACAGGCTGGTGATAAGGGCAAACCTCATAAGCATAAGGCCCACAAGTCTTCCACGGAGCACATGATCACTTCCTCGGCTCTGACCACCTTGGTTCCGAGTTCTGCTTCAGTGGTCTCTGCAGATATCTCAATGACTTCCACTCTGGCGCCGCCCTTGGCACCGACTGCTACGGCTCTAAGTGTGATTTTGGCACCAACCTTATTGCCTGCTATTACCTTGGCACCATTGCCCATCTCCGTTCTGAGATCGGTACCGACCACTTCGGAACCGAAAATGATTTCCACTCCAGCTATTCCCTCTGCTCCGAGCCCTTTCTCGGCACCGATAGTCCCCCTTTGCCTGTTTCAAAACTGGAATCCATGGTGCCGACTTTTCCTACACCACAGACCCAGTACTCCCCGTCTTTGGATCCGTTTTCAGGACAAGCCTTTAACCCCTTTTTGGACCGACCTGACTCCCCCTCAGGAGTGTCAGTAAGGTCCACCTGGAGTCTATCTGAATTGGATGTGGTGTATCTGTTTGATCAGCTGTTGACAGCCAGAGGGATTACAGTTTTTCCTAATACACATCCCACTCTGGGTTTTGGGTTCATTGCCCCCTCGACTCCGAAGTATTCTTCTCCCTTGGACCCTTCTGTTCCGAGGCCCATAGCTCCGACGTCTTTGCAGGGAATCCTCTCCTCGCCACTGACAGTGACCTTCTCTGAGGCTCCGAGGCCCCTTTGGGTTTCGGTTCCTTTGGAACTACCACTTCCTCAATTTCATGCTTGGGGGGTGGAACCCCTGGCACCAGGTACGGTTCCAGTTGTTCCATCGGTTCAGTCTTCGGATCCAGGGGTGACACCAGCCCCGTTTTTGCTTGAAGCTACATCCTTGGGAGCAGTCCATGCGGAGCGGGGTCTGTCCCCAGTTCCGAGATTGTCCTCCTTGGTTCCGGGCTCCCATTCTTCTTCTGGCGGGTCTGCCTTCCAGGTGATGGAGAGGGTGCTTGCTTCGAGACACGCTCCTTCTACGTCAGACCTTCACCCTCCTCCTGAGCTGCAGCTGTCACAGGCCACCTCCCCAGGACACCGAGAGTACAAGCCTCAGGAAACCCCTGTGCAGGGTAACCTCCTTTCTGAGTCTTCTTCAGACGCTCCCACTGAACAACCACCTTGGAAAAGGACATGTAAGAGTAAACACATGGACTCCCCGGAGGAGTCCCTCACTGAGGATATGGACTACAATGATGGAGAAGGATCCCCACGGTCACCCCCTTGTGATGTCTCCTTTGGAGAAATCCTGGAAATTTTGAAGCAGAGGGGTGACTGGAAGCCGTCCAACCCTTCCTCGGAGGAATCCATATTCCTGCAGGCCTTCTGCTCTCGGCCCTCTACTTCTTGGGTAACCCCCCCCCCCTGCTGCCAATGAGTTAGTCCAGCTCATCGTGTAGCGGGTGTTGGAAGAACCCTGATAAAGTTGAGGCCATTCCCCGGAGACCAGACAAGATACTTTCCCCTCCAGAGGAACAGACCCATTGGTCTAGAGCCTTACCAGTAGACGCTATGGTGGTGGCAGCTGCCACAAAAAAGGACCTTGCGGAGGAAAATCCTATTGTCCATCCACCCAACAGAGAGTCCTGGGCAGATTAGGGAAGTGAGTTTTTGCTTCAGCGACCTTTGCTGTTAGGTCTCTGAATTATTTGGCACATTTTGCAAGGCTCCAAAGAGATCTCATCTCTGAACTCTCTGGAACCCTTGCTGGTCACGTTTCTGACGGGGCACACGATAAAGTTGCTTCTCAGCTTGCTGCCCTAGAGTCGATCTCCAACTCGTCCATGAGGTTGCTGTCCCACGCAACCGAAGGGGCGGCTAGACCTACGGGTGCAGGTGTAGTTATGAGACGCCACTCCTGGGTGCACATATGTGACCTCGTGGACTCCTTCAAGTCTTCCTTCTTGAATGCCCCTATCAAACCATCTGCTTTGTCTAGTTCTAAAGTGAAGGACACATTAGCTACGTGCGAGCAGGATGGACAAACCTTGTCTGCCGTTAGCCTTCGCTTTTCCAAACCTCAGCACTCTTTCTCCGAGAACCAGAGAAGTGGAAAGATATGGCACAAAAAATCTCAAGGCCCTTTCCACATTGCACGTGGTGAGGATTCCCCCAGAGGTAGAGGGGGTTCCAATAACGGGAGACACTCCTTTAGGGCAGAGGGGGGGGGGTCTCCGAAATCAGGACACCAGGGATTCTTTCTCTGGACGACCTTATCAGCGCTCCTGAAGCACTGCCCGAATGCTTTCCTCTGGAAGCAGTCTGGGCTCGTTTTTCTCTGCACCAAGCTCTTTTTGGCACTCTTATTACAAACGATTAGTGGGTGCAGCGAATAATTTCCAGAGGTTATTGCATCCCTCTAATCTCTTACCCAAGACCTCCAACATGCCTTCCCGATGTTCCACCCAGTCAAAGGGAAGAAGCAGCTTCAGAAATAAGAAAGCTGTGCCAAAAACAAGTCATCCAACAAGTCCCCCCAGACCAGTGCAGATCCGGTTTCTACTCAGGATTCTTTTTGGTGCCAAAAGAGACCAGGGACTGGAGACCCATTTTGGATCTCAGCCAACTAAACAAATCAGTAGTTCAGACCAAATTCCACATAGTCACAATACAATCCATTCTCCCATTTCTTCAGGAGGGTGTGTGGATGTGCTCGATAAATCTCCGGGATGTGTACTACCACATCAAAATGGACAAGCACTCCAGTTATCTCCTTCGCTTCCTGCTGGGAGCCAGTCATTACCAATTCAGAGCCCTGCCATTCGGTCTCTTGATGACCCCCAAGAGTGTTCACGAAATGGCTAGCAGTGGTAACAGCTCATCTGAGACTTCAGGGATTCCAGGTGTTTCCATATCTAGATGATTGGCTCCTCTTCTCCCCCACCAAGCACCTACTGGTCATGGCCCTCCGTTGCAGTCTGGCACTGGCAGAATTTCTAGGCATCACATTACACTGGGAAATATCCAGCCTTCATCCTACCCAACAATGGGAATTTAAAGGAGTAGTGTTCAATACTCAAACAAGCCAAGTCTCCCTCATCACAGACTTCAGAGATTAAGATTACAAGTACAAGTGATACTCTGTCGAAGGAAGGTGTCTGCAAGGGAAGTTCTACAGGCTCTGGCATCTATGACGGCAGGCATCCCGACTGTCCCACTGGCAAGATTGCATATGAGACTATAACAATGGCTCCTTTTGTCCCAGTGAATATCCATTCTCCAGCCTCTAAACTCACAGATCCTCATCACCAGTTCCTGCAAACAAGATCTCCTCTGGTGGATGAGAACAGACAAAAATCTTTGGTGCCACCCCTTCCAGACTCTAAAAACCCAATGCCACGGTGACCACAGATGCTTCCCTGATAGGGTGGGGGGGGGCACTTTACAGGGAGAGACAGTCCAAGGCACGTGGTCCAGCTTGGAGGTCAACTTGCATATCAACGTCCTGGAGTTAAGAGCAGTGCTGTTAGCCTTGTAGGCACTTCATCTGCCCCTTCCATCGGGGACGATTGCAATCCAGTCGGACAATATGTCTGTCGTCTGCTACATAAACAAACAGGGAGGGACCAAATCCTACTTTCTATGTCGTGAGGCCATGAGAATTTGGCATTGGGCAGTAGCTTCCAACCGTTTTCTTATTACAACGCATATCCCAGGGGGGCTCCAGTGTGATTGCGGAAAGGCTGAGCAGATGCTTCGTCCGTCCACACGAGTGGTCTCTCAACCTGAACGTGATGGCAGAAATCTTCAGCCATTGGGGCCAGCCTTGCTGCGATCTTTTTGCTTCCCCTTCAAACAAAAAATGCAGCAGCTACTTTGCCCTCTTTCCCCCAGATGGGGAATCACCGAGAGGCACTTTGACTCACGATTGGCCTGCAGGTCTCCTCTATGCTTATCCTCTGATACCTTTGATTCCCCTATTTCTAAAGAAAGCAATCTGGTTGAGATGCAAGGTAATCTTCATTGCCCCTTTCTGGCCTCGACAGGTGTGGTTTCCCTTCCTCCAACCTCCCCTATTATAACCTCCTTGTATCCCTGGACACTTGTCAGGACCTGATATCTCACCCACAAGGGCTGACTCCCCCAAATCTGTCCAATCTCAAGCTGACAGCTTGGTTTCTCCACTTCTGTTAGTTGGCAGGCAGGAAACCCTCTTCTCACATGTTCGCGATATTAATCTGGCTTCCAGTAAACCTTCCACCAGAAAACTCTACAGAGACAAGTGGAAAAGATTCGCTCTCTGGTCTAATAATCAGATGCTAGATCCTTTTCCAGCTCCTACAACTGCTATACTCCAGTATCTTTGAGTTGTTTGCCAATAGGGTATCAGTTTCTACTATTCAAGTCCATTTATAAGCTATTTCCAATTTCCACGATGGTTCGGATGGTGCCCCTCCTATCTCCACCCGACTTTGCAAGACCTTTCTCAAGGAAGGTTTCCATATCAGACCTCCTATCAGGCAACCGGTAGAGACATGGAATCTCTATCTCTGGCTCTACAGTCTCTCTCTCTCTACCCCACTTTGAGCCTGCTGTGACATGTGATCTAAAATTCCTGTCATGGAAGTCTTTGTTTTGGTAGCAGTCACGTCAGCCAGATGGATATCTGAGTTACAAGCCTTATGCATCGAGAGCCCATATCTAATCTTCCATAAGGACAGAGTATCCCTTCGTACTAACCCATCCTTTCTCCGCAAAGTGGTTTCCAACTTCTCTATTAACCAGTCCATTGAGCTCCCTGTGTTTTTCCCAAATTATTCTAATAAGGGAGAAGACTGCCTACATTCATTGGATGTACATAGACAACTACGTTTGTACTTGAACAGGACTAAGTACTTCCGCAAGTCAGACCAACTTTTCATTTCTTTTTCTGGCCCAAGAATGGGATGTGCTGTATCATAAGTTACTTTATCAAAAATGGCTCAGAGATTGCATTACTTATTCATACTCCCTTGCGAATGAATCTAAACCTGTTCAAATCAAAACTCATTCAACTAGGGCCATCACAACTTTGGTTGCCTTTCACTCCAGGGCTTCCATGGATGACATTTGTGCAGCAGCCATTTGGGCTGAACCCCATACCTTCATTAAACATTACAAATTGGATTTGGTCTCCAGGGGAAGAGCGGCCTTCAGCTCTATGGTTCTCAAGAATGTTCTTCCATAAGGGCCACCCTGGTTCTCCGAGTAGCTTGGGATTTTGTCCCATTAGTGATGAATAGGAAGAAGATTAACAACTTCTGATAAAGAAGTTATCTCTTACCATAAAGTTCCATCTGAGTTGTTAATGATCTTCCAGTCATCACACCCTCCCACCATCCCCCACCAAAGGCTCCTGGTGGATCTTCTGGGTCCTTGTGATGTTTCAGGGTTTCTGCGCAGAAATGGCCTCTGCTTTTCTGTTTTCTTCCATATGTTGCATGCAAATTCGATCTGAGGTAACTGGGAGAAAGGGCATTGTGGGTAGCAATTTAGCTTGAGAGTTTTTGGTGTACGCGAGCTTGGTATTAGGCCGACTCTGTTCCGAGGGCTCTGAACTGAACCCATCAGTGATACTGGAAGAAGATCAACAACTCAGATGGAACGTTATGGTAAGACATAACTTCTTTTTCATGCCCAGTGGTGGTCACTGAAGTCTCTCTGAACCAGTCTGTACGTACACCTCCCTGCATTCTTCCCTAATCATCAAAACAAGGGAGAGTGCATCCTTCATACCCTGGATCCTCATGGGGAGCTCAGATACTACTGGGATAAGACCAGAAACATAAGGAAAACTGACTAGCTTGCTGTGTTTTTTTGCTAGCAGCAAAATGAAAGACCAGTCCACAAACAAAACTGTTTCCAAGTTTATTTCTAACTGTATTGATTTTTGTTACAGACACCATGGTAAACTGGTCCCTATTCAAGTCAGAATGCATTCCACTGGGGCCAGACTAAGGGGGAGGTACTATACAAAGAAATAGAAGCTGCCACCTGGTTATCTGTTCACACCTTTACCATACACTACAAAATATCATTCTTTTCTGGAGCCATGGCCAGCTTTGCCTCTACTGTGTTGCAGGGCCTTCAGTGTAATCCGTCTCCATGGCATCTTCCTCAGATTCCAAACCTCCTAACCCAGAGGGAAGGGGAATTCATGCATCCACAATTGCAGACACTCAATTTGGCAGCTTGGCTCATTCCCTAACCCTGAACCAAGCTGCCATCCTTCCTAAACAGGTTCTGGATGTTATCCGTGAGGCCAGACGCCCTAGCACCAGAAAGTCTTGTGCAGATAAATGGAAAAGGTTCTGCACCTGGATCCAGGCTAAGGGGGCCAATATGGCACAGCCCTCCATCCTGGATTACTTAGCTGACCTACTACACAGTGGTCTCTCTTTCTCCTCTATAAAAATTCTTGCCTCTGCTATTTCTGCTCATTTTCCCACTGAGCAGCCCTTTTCTCACACCCTTTGATCAAACAGTTCCTCAGAGGGGCTAGCAACTTGAGGCCTCCCAGAAGGGGGGGTCCCAACACCAGCTTGGGACCTTAACTTTGTCTTGGAAAAGCTCACCCTGCCTCCTTTTGAACCAGCTTCTTCTGCAGAGCTGTAATTTCTCTCCTGGAAGACCGCCTTCCTTCTGGCCATCACTTCAGCCAGAAAGAGACTCTGAGCTGCAAGCACTCATAGCTGTGGAACCCTTCATCATCTTCCATGCAGACTGGGTATCTCTCAGAACTAACCCATTCTTCATGCCCAAGGTGGTGTCCAGTATGGCTCTCAACCAATCCATTCATTTACCCACCTTTTTTCCTAATCCTAAGAACGGGGTGGGGGGGGGGGATTCTTCACTCTCTAGATGTGCACAGACAGCTCATATACTATTTGGACAGGACTAAATCCTTCAGAAAGTCTGATCAATTGCTGGTTAGCTTTGCTACAGGGACAGAAGGCAAACCCATCTCCAAGCAAACCATTTCCAAATGAATAGCACACTGCATCCATTTCTGCTACAAACAGCATGGTAAGCCTCCCCCCAGGGGGTCAGGACGCACTCCACCAGAGCAGCCTCCACCTCTGCAGCTTTCCTCAAAGGAGTCCCCACTAGAGACATCCTGGAGTCTGCCACCTGGACATCTGTTCACACTTTTACCAAGCATTACCACCTGCCTCTCTTCTCCAAACCCAGAACAGCGTTTGCCTCTGCAGTCTTGCAGGGCATCCTAGACGGTCCCTAGCTTCCTTGACTGCCTCCACCCATTTTCCTCAGCTTTAGGAATCTACCCAAATGTGATGCAACAGTGAAACACGAAGAACATAGTACAGTTGTGTACACTTACCATAAATGTAGATGTTTGAGTGTATTCACTGTTGCAGTCCTGGTTTCCCTCCCTCCATCGCCCCTATTATCTTTCTCCTTTTATTACCATTCTTCCTTGTTCTCTTTTCCTTATAAGGGACATATTGGTATTTATTTTCCATGGGTGGGATACTTCCACCAGAACCTGGCCTCCTACTTTGGGGGCTCCTGACAGGTTAGGGCAAGAAAAACTGATGTAATGGCATTGGCTGCCTTACTTTATACCACTGACGACCTGACGTCAGTCCTCAAGCGACAGCAACCGATGCAGAAATGCTAAGATGTTCTTCGTTTTCCATTGCTGCAGTCCTTACTATTGGGTATAGTCCGCATCCAGTCGGCCCGAATACCAGAGTATAAGGCTGACGTCGGTCAGGGCGCATTAGACTGACGTCAGCACGTCAGGGTACTAATGCGCATGACCGGCGTCATATCCTCAGTCTTTTTTGCCGCGTGATCCGATGCAGAAGCAGTTTTGCGAGTGCAGGTTGGCGTTCTGAAATATTTCCGAAACCGGAGTTTCAGACCGAATCAGAGTTGGCTAAGTACCCCGTTGGGGAACATTTTGGTTTTTTCTTGCCTCAGTATTTAACCGGATGTCAGAAAAAGTGAATAACTGTATTTCTTGTGGGAAACAAATACCTCATAGGGATTACCATACATTGTGTATACCTTGTTTAGGGCCTGAGCACGACGTTGTTGGTTGCCGCTCTTGTGCTAGGTTTAACAAACGCACTATTAAGAGGAGGTTAGACTGTGCCAGATTAGTGTTTGGGAAGCGTTGCAATTATAAAATGCCGCCGGATGCTCCGACGCCCGCTTCATCCAAGAAGCGCAAGGACAAAACAGCGAAGCCTAGGGTTGATGAACCGGCAGTCCCGGACGTCGGTTCTTTAGGTGGCTCAGTGGAGCCAGAGGTTTTGCCAGGAGTTTCTATGGAGTCTCAGGCAGAAACTTTACTGTTACAGGATGTACCCTCTCAGGAGGCAGGCCAGGCTGAGGGGGCTTCTCAGGTAACTATTCTTCCCTCTCTTCCCACAGTAGTTAGAGCCTCTCCTTCTGTTGCCAAAACTTCTTTTAGAGGTAGGCCAACTTCAGCTTCAGTAGGGGCTTCTCCTAGCCTTTCGGGTTCTGTACCTAAGAAACATATGCTTAAAATGGCAGAAGATTTGATTACTATGATTAGAGGTTCTATGGGCCCTCCTGATAAGAGGCCTAGAGTGGAACCAGAGTTTGACAGTTTTGAACAGGGTTCAGGGGCTTCTGAGTCTTCTGGAAGATTTGCAGGAGTATCCTCATTATTCTGATTCTGATGTGGATGATGCCACTCCTTCGGCTTCTCCTCCTGAGGATTTTTCATTTTCAGAGACTCTGCATTCCATGAGGGAGCACTTTAAATGGGAAGGCCAGGATTACTCTGATTCCAGGAAGAGGCTTAGGGAATTCTTGTTTTACCCCAGCATAGGCCCTTAGCTATACCTGCTGGGTTGAATGTGGTGGAAGATGTTTTTGCAGAGGCTTCCCTGAACCCTGATTCTTTGCCTCCTGCTCCTGTTAAACCTGATAGGTACTATAGGGTGCCCGAAGCTCATAAGTATTTGTTTAAGAGTCCTAGGGCGGACCCAGAAACTGTTTCTCAGGGGCCTAAAGGTGTTACGGCCTCTGTGGTTAAAAATCCTGTTCCCACTGACAAAGAGGCAAGGGCGTTAGATAGGTGGGGTAAGAAAGTGTATACTTCTTCCACTCTAGCCGTGAGAGCGTTGAATTGTCAGTTTCACATGCTGAAATATCAAAATTATCTCCTTTCACAATTGAAATCTAAGGTGGATGCTTTGGCGGAAGGTATTGATTGTAAAGACTTGCTGGATTTAGTTTATGTGTCTGAACAAGTGGGCAAGCATTCTTTGCAATGTGGTTTTGATGCTGTGCAGGCCTCCTCGAGGGTGGCTGCCACTAGTTCTGTTCTTCGCAGGCATGCCTGGTTGAGGGATCAAAATTTGGCTGAGCATGTTAAGACAAGGATTTTGGATGCTCCTTTACAGTCTGATGTGTTGTTTGGTTCACCTGTGGAAGCAGTTTTAAAGAAAATGGAGGACAAAGCTAAGTCTATGCAAACTGTTAAAGATTTTTTGCAGGTACAGCCACCGAAGTTTAGTAGAAATTGGCCTGCTAAGGGGTGGACATATCCTGCTTATGATTCCCAGTCTAGGGGTAGGTCTAGGCGTGGTAGGGGCAGGGCTCAAGGTTCTTTTAGGCCTAGAACAGGAGTTCACCTGCTCAGACTTCTGGTGAGGGCAGGGGTCAGTCCTTTCGTAAACAGACCCAATGACCTGCCTTTTCAGCTGCCAGTAGATTCTCGTCTGGCAGCTCCTTTGGAAGGACAACTGTCTCTTTTCAAAGAAAATTGGGATTTAATTACTCAAGACAGATGGGTGTTGGACATCATTCAGCCAGTCCCTGTATCAGAAAGGGGCCTAGGATTTTATTCTCGCATGTTCCTAGTACCAAAGAAGGGGAACACGTGGAGACTGCTTTTGGATTTATCTCTCCTCAACACTTATCTGGACATTCCCAAGTTCAAGATGTTGACGTTACAACAGCTTTTACCCCTGCTGGGCAAAGATCACTGGATGGTAAATTTAGATCTCAAGGAAGCTTACCTTCATGTGCCTATCAGGCTAAGTTACAGGAAGTATCTGCAGTTTCGAGCTGGAGATTCTCATTATCAGTTCTCTGCATTGCCCTTTGGCTTATCTACTGCGCCCAGAGTATGCACAAAGGTTCTGGCTCCAGTGATAGCTTACTTCAGGCTACAAGGACTTCAAATCTATCCTTATTTAGACGACTGCCTGATTCTGGCTCAAGAAAAGGAAGACCTTCTACAGCATCTGGAATATCTTATAGCAGTGCTAAGATGCCTAGGGTATTCTGTGAACGAAATAAAGTCCAGTCTAGTACCCTCTCAAGACATGTGCTTTCTGGGTGTGAGACTGAATACAGCAGCCCAGATGGCCTTTTTAACCCCGGACAAACAAAAGAGTCTGTCACTTTACTTCCATCAACTATCTCATCAGTCCGTGCTGACTGCAGAGACAGTCCTTCAAGCATTAGGGTTCATGGCATCTTGTATTCTGGTGCTTCCCAATGCCAAACTGCATATGAGGAAGTTACAATGGTATCTCAAAATGTATGGACACAGCACTGCCAGGATTTAGACACTGTCATTCAAATAATACCTTGCCTTCAAAGAGAATTTTTGTGGTGGGCTCAGGAATGTCACCTAAACAAGGGACTCTCTGTGACCCGGCCAGAGGCGAGTCAGATTTTACCGACAGATGCCTCAGACATTGCTTGGGAGCTCATCTAAATGGAAAGTGGATACAAGACAAGTGGCCTGCCAGACTACAGCATCTACATATCAACATGAAGGAGATGTTAGCAGTCCAGTTCGCATTGCTGGCTTTCAAGGAGTTACTTCTTCCAGGGCAGGTGTTGATTCTAACAGACAACACAACTGTCATGTGGTACTTCAACAAACAAGGGGGAACACATTCTTATCCTCTATGCAGGCATGCAATGATTTTATGGGAGACTGCCACGCTTGCACCTAACTCTTCAGGCAAGGTTTCTGCCAGGAGCACAGAACTCCTTAGCAGATGTGTTAAGCAGACAAATCATGGATCCCCACAAGTGGAAACTGGATCTTCATGTATTTCAGAAATTGACAGTGTCATGGGGAACTCCAGACATAGATCTGTTCGCTTCTCCACTAAACCACCAGCTGCCACAGTTTTGCACAAAGGGGTTTCATCACACAGCTTGGAAAGTGGATGCTCTGTCTTTCAGTTGGACAAACCTTCATGTGTATGCCTTTCCACCTCTGCCTCTTCTTCCAAAGGTACTGTTAAAGGTCAGACAGGACAGGCCAAGGATGATTTTGATAGCTCCAGATTGGCCTCGGCAACACTGGTACCCTCTACTACGGAGTCTGGTAAAGAAGCCTCCATGGCCCTAACCTTTGATTCCACATCTGTTATCCCAGCAGGACGGTCATCTGCTCAATGTCAAGCTTCACTCTCTTCATCTGACAGCCTGGCATATTCTGTGTTGAAACACAGCAGGTCTCAACTTCCTCAACAAGTTTTAAATGTGATTATGGAAGCTAGAAGACCTGGTACAAGGAAAGTGTACGCAGCAAAATGGAAGAGATTTTTATTTTGGAGTAAAGCAAAGAATTTGGAGATTTCTGAGCCTAATTTGAGTATGGCTCTTCAAAGTTACTGGACAAGGGTCTGTCCTTCTCTTCCATTAAGATTCATGCTGCAGCAATCTCAGCTCACTATGATTGTGACCCACCATTGTTTTCGCATCCTTTGTTCAAGCAGTTTCTTAGAGGGGCAAAAAATATAAGACCCCCACGTAGAGCTCCTACTCCTGCTTGGGATCTCAATTTTGTGTTGGAAAAACTTACTCTACAACCTTTTGAGCCTGCGGCTACTGCTGAATTGAAATTTTTGTCATGGAAAACTGCTTTTTTGTTGGCTATTACTTCTGCAAGAAGGGTGTCTGAGTTGCAGGCCCTTATGGCAGTCGAGCCCTTTTTGATTTTCCATAAGGATAGGGTATCATTACGTACTAATCCTTCCTTTATGCCTAAGGTGGTTTCTAGTGTGGCTTTAAACCAAACTATTCATTTGCCTACCTTTTATGCAGACCCCCAAAATAAAGGGGAAAAGATTTTGCATACTTTAGATGTACACAGGCAATTGCGTTATTACTTAAGCAGGACTAAGGATTTTAGGCAGTCTCAGCAGTTGTTTGTTTCTTTTGCTTTGAGTTCGCAGGGCAAGCCTGTGTCAAAACAAACTATTTCTAGGTGGATTGGCTTTTGCATTGCATTTTGTTATTCCCATCATGGCATGGAGGTTCCAGCTGGGATTAGGCCTCATTCCACTAGGGCTACTGCCACTTCAACAGCATTTCTACGGGGGGTGGCAACTAAGGATATTTTGGAAGCAGCTACTTGGAGTTCAGTGCATACTTTCTCTAAGCATTATCACCTTCCTATCTACTCTAAGTCTAGGGCTGGTTTTGCCACAGCTGTTTTGCAAGGCATGTTGTCAGCTCCTGCTTCTTTATGATTTGCCAGCCTCCCTTACCTCTGCTTTGGGATTCTACCCAATAGTAAGGACTGCAGCAATGGAAAACGAAGAACATAGTACAGTTTTGTACCTACCATAAATGTAGATGTTCGAGGATTCCATTGCTGCAGTCCAATTTATCCTCCCTCCTTCCCCTCTGTGTTTAGGGGTGGTTGTGTAGGTGATTTACCTGCTTATATTTTTGTATATATTGTTCATGTTTTGGTGCAGGTATTTTGGGCCTTGTCTTTTTCGGGTCTTCTGACATCTGGGGCAAGAAAAGACTGAGGATATGACGCCGGTCATGCGCATTAGTACCCTGACGTGCTGACGTCAGTCTAATGCGCCCTGACCGACGTCAGCCTTATACTCTGGTATTCGGGCCGACTGGATGCGGACTATACCCAATAGTAAGGACTGCAGCAATGGAATCCTCGAACATCTACATTTATGGTAGGTACAAAACTGTACTTTTCTGGTATTCAGGCTGGCCAAGGGCTTTCCTGGCAGGGATAGCCCAAATGTGATGACCGCAACAGTGAATACACTTGAACATCTACATTTATGGTAAGTGTACACAACTGTACTTTTATTTTGGCGGGGGACGGATGGACAAGAAAGACCTGAAAACATGTTGCTTGCCAAATGACTCTTTATACCCAGACATTTTGACATCACAGAGTCTGGGTCTGGAAGAGGCTAGACTGGTATGTGGTGTTTGGGCCAGTTTAGGTCTTCATTAGCAAGGAAATCCCATGTTTTTACTGCATCAGTGAAGACAGTCTCACTTTTACATTTGCAGTAAGTAGATACAACTGCACGTTACAACTAGACAGGGAAGATTTTGAAATGAATATGAAAGTATTTAGGATGGAGGATATTATTTCAGTAGCAGGAACTGAAGTAGAATTTCATGTACTCTTCCAGAAGCTACAGCAAATGTGCAAGGTTGTATCAACTGCGTTTCACAGGAATATGTTCATTTGATCGAAAGTATTGACTCTTCTAATAACTGTATCTGAGTATGCCCCTGTGAGACTTGGGAAACAGATGCTGAGCAAAAAGTAAAGCAGAGTCACTGATGCTTTCTTGCATACCTAACCAAAAAGGGAATTTTAAGACCTGGGTAATGGTTGAAATTCAAGAGCTGCTATTGCTGATGGAAACTGCCACAAAAATGAGGTAGCTAGCAGTGGGGAGAAGTTGGAAATTAATATTAGAAATGTTGTAGAAATGGGAAGTACTGAGAAAGGTTGGCGAAAGTTAAATCAGTACAAAAGAAAAGGAGACATCTTTCAGAAGAGGAATAGCTGTAGAGTACTTGGGGGGGGGGGTGGAGAACGTTTAGATAATATACAGGAGTTCAAAAAAATTGCTGTTAAGCAGCTAATATATATATTTTTTTTTTTTGGCCGTCCAAGAGCACGGAAATTGTTAGCACAATGACTAAGGCAGCAGAAAATAGAAACAGCAGTAGTAAAAACTCTGGGATCCTGTGACAAGAGTAACTACAGATCCCAAGGAGATGATAAAAATATTTTGAAAGTTTTATGAGCATTTTCATAAGAATGAGGAATGAAGTCAAGAGAAATATTTTGGAAGAGTTAGGTTTGCTAGTGTTAGAAGTAGTTTATAGCTAGGATTTCTAGAGAAGAAATGAAATCTGGGAATAGATGGTGTAGAAATTTGGAAGTTGGGAAGGAAGACATTTTTAAAGAACACCTAATTTATTATCAGTGTATTGAAAAAAAGAAAAATGCTGGCATCCTAGAGGGGGAAGTAGTGGTTGCAGTATTTCTAATAGAAGGGGCAGTACCTACAGACCTGGCGTATAGACTAAAGATCCTTCCATATCACTGTTATACTATTCTTTACTAAAGGGATCCCCTGCTAAGGGTAGCCCAGTGTTCAGGCAGTGTACACCAAAGTCTAAGGTTCTTTAAGGACAGGCCGTTGTATGTCACAAGCATGCTTCCCACTCACAGTGTAAGGCATAAAGGTGATATGTGGATGTAAGTACCTCAGAACTTCTTTGCCTGCCAGTCCAAGTGCCATCTTTGATCACATTTCTGAACTTTCCTTCATCTTTGCTGGTTACCAAGCTGTTTTCAGATAGGTGCCCCATTGGGGTTTTTCTTATTTTTTTTTTTTCAGTTGTGAGGTTACATGCCATACAGAAAGGGAAAATGTTAGTGTGGGAGACATATTCCCCATAAGGACTGTCACGAGCAGTGTTTGTTTGTTTGGGTGCTTCTCACGACCATGCGTCGTGCCTGATTTGCCAAGCGTTTGTCATGTAAAACTCGTCCTAGTCATTTGTCAAGCATTTGTCCTGTAAGACTCTTCATAGTCATCTGTCCTCCTTGTCTGTCTACCTAAAGAACCAGCGTCTTAAGTTGTTGGCGTATTGTGCGATGGTAGAATCGCACAGCGCAAGGGTCAGCATTCTGCCAAGAAAACCACCAAAAAGGTTAAGTTGGATTTGGCTGCTGTGCTGCCTCACCCGCACGTCTCTCTTGAGGGTGGTGAAAGCCTAGAGGATTGTCCTATTATTCAGTCTGATTCTTCTGCCACAACCATTTGGAAGCCAGCATGGATCCGGCTTTTCACACGTCCTCAGAGGCTCTGCAGACATCAGTTGTGGATGTTGAGGAGGAACTGCAATTGATGTTATCCGAGGGACTGAGAGGTGTTCGCAGATTCTTGTTACAGAGGACATTCCCACTACGTTGATTGTCAGCAAGGGTCTGAACCTCTTAAGATCTGTAGGACTGACATCTCTTTGAAAAAGAAGCAAACAACAAAACTTCTCCAGCTGATAAAGATCATCAGTGTGAATGACAGGATTTTACACTGGGGTTGTTTAATGCTGATGTTGAAATCTCCCCCAGATTAGGCCCAGACCACGATGTCCCCCGCTGTCGCTTTTGTGTTTTGTTCAACCCCAAAACTGTACGTCGTCTGGCCCTTATTGTAGCAAGATATTTTCGCACTCAGTCCTCGATTTCTGATATGGCTTCAGTAAGCTATCCGACATCAGATCTTCCGAAAAAACGTAAGGATAAAGACGGACCGCACAGGTCCAAACCTACCGAAGATGCTTCCGTTAAGCTAGTCGTCAGTTCTCCGGTCCTCAGTGAGGTGCTTTTGCAACCCTTGATGCCCGCTTCTGTGGATTTGCAGGCCTCTACCGAGACCCTTTTGAAGTCCAGTATGCCGCAAAACTCTTCATCAACTAAGGATCCTGTGGTTGTCTCTACTTTGGATGGGTCCGGAGCTGCTGAGCAGGAAGTACTTCACGCTACCGATTCTCGCCACAAACCGATGACTTCTTTTGCGTTTTCTGTTCTTTCGAAAACTACCGAGTTTTTAAGACCCAGGGTACAAACCACACCCAAGAAACCGACCCCTTCTCCGACACCTGCTTCCTTGCGTCAGTCACAAATGCTTAAAATGGCAGAAGACCTTCAAATGTTAATCGAGAAGCCAAGCTACCCCTTCCAAAAGAAAAAGGGATTTGTCCCCAGTAGTCTTATCTGAACAGGAGTCCGAACACTCCGATGCTTCTGAATATGAAGACATGCAACCCCTCTCTGCTTATGAGGATTCTGATGCAGAGGAATCCATTCCTTCAGCCTCTCCACCCGAAGATATTTTCTTTGGGGAAACCCTTCATACTTTAAAGGAGCATTTCCATTGGGAATGTCAGGACTAACCTCAGTCTAAAAACAGACTCGGGGAATTTTTAGATCTTCCACAGCACAGACCCGTGGCCATTCCTCCTGTCCAGGATGTTGTGAATGATGTTATCATGGAATCTAGTTTAACTCCTGACACCCTCCCTCCCGCTCCCAGGAAGCCTGGCAGGTATTAGAGTCCCTGAATCTCACAAATTTCTTTTCAAAAATCCTACTGCTGACCCCAAGGTTATCTCCCAAAGGCCTAAAGGAATTAAAGCAACTTCTGCTAAGAATCCCACCCCCTCAGATAGGGATTCCCGAGCATTAGACAGATGGGGTAAATAAGTATACACCTCTGCTACTCTTGCTATTCGAGCACTAAATTGTCAGTTCCATATGCTAAAATGTCAGCAGCATACCATGGAACTCCTCAAATAAAAAATATCAGTCAACTTTTCCTGCTTGTGCAGAAAATAGAGTTGCAAGACTTAATGCGTTCTGCAAGTCAAGTAACTAAGCACACCTTGCACTGTGTATGTTCTTAGAGTTTCACTGTTGCAGTCATTGCATTTGGGCTATCTGCTTGCAGGTAGCCCTCAGTCGGCCTGATTAACAAAATCTTGGGTCCTGCGTCAGTTGCTGTCTCTTCTTCCGTGATGTCAGATCGTCAGGGGTATAAAACATGCGCCGACGTCATTACATCAGTCTTTCTTGCCGTGCAGTGCCCGAAGTGAAAGCAGTTTGCAAGTGCTGGTCGGCCGACTCCTGAAATTTTCATTTGAGTTTCAGAACCGAAGTCTTCAACTAAAAGCTAAGTACCCCATTGGGAAAACTTTTTCTTGCTCTAAACCGATGTCAGTAAAAGTAAGTAATTGCATTTCTTGTGGAAAGCAAATACCTCATAAAGATTTTCAGTCATACTTTATTCCTTGCCTATGCCCTGACCACAATGCACCTCGCTGTCGGTTTTGTGCCTTATTTAAACTACGAACTATCCGTTGTCGGTATATTTGCGCTTCTAAGTTTTTTGGTGCTCGGTTCAGTTATCCTGATATGTCTTCGGTAAGCCATCTGACTACCGACATTCTGAAGAAACACAAAGATAAAGACAGAGACAGGCCGGCCAGTTCGCCGGTACTTAGTGAGGTGCTTTCGCAGCCCCTGATACCCGCTACTTCAGATTCGCAGGCCTCTACTGAGACCTATTCGGAGTCAGGTATGCCGCTAGATGCTTCAACTGTGGAACCTGCTGATGTCTTTACCTTGGATGAGTCCGGAGCCGCTGTGCAGGCACCGGCTTCTGAGGGTGTATTCAGGCCTACTGACTTGCATATTAAACCGGTGCCATCTTCTTCTTCGAGGCCTAAAACTCGAACCATGCCTAGAAAACTGACGCCCAGACCGCATGGTCAGGCCTCTATGCCCAAAGAACAAGTGATAAGAATGACTGAAGACCTTAATACTTTAATCAGGGGAAGCCAACCTTCCCCCTCTAAGAGACCTAGGACTGAGTTTGCTTATGATTCTTCTGACCAGGATTCTAAAATTTCTAATGTTAAGTTGTCAATCTCGCCTTCATTCTTGCTGGATGGGTTCGGCTCCGACTCGGCCTATACTAAAGCTCGAGAGCTAATTTTACCGGCTCAAGGCAACCCTATATCCCATGATGCTAGGCGGTAACTACCCGGATCTCATTTGCCGCTTACGCTAGTGAGGTTGCTCTTTTTACCGGCTCAGGTTAGTGACTGTTTTTTCTCACAGAAATCCTAGTATTTTCCTTAGCTTTTCCCCTAAGTATACCTTTTAGTCTTTTTAGGCTAGTTTCTGTTAAATTTAAAGTTTAGTCTCTATTTTTTTATCCCTTATCCCTGTCATTCTCCCTCCCTAGGTTAGGCCTTAGGCCCTTCCGTTTTATTTTAATTCCCTCACAGGGATTCTTTGCTCTTTGTGTGTTCCCCTGTATCCCTGTATCCCTATTTGTTGGTGTGTGTGTGTGTGTGTGTGTGTGTGTGTGTGTGTGTGTGTGTGTGTGTGTGTGTGTGTGTCTGTGTGTGTTTTTTTCTCCTAACTTTGGTTTTCCTTTCGACTTCTCAATGTGGAAGGAGACAAAGGTCTCAGGCTTCAAGAAGTGTGACTCGTGCTGTCAGAAGATGTCTCTGACAGACGGTCACACTTCTTGTGTTTATTGTCTGGGACCCCTGCACCTGCAGGACTCTTGCTCAGTGTGCCATGCTTTTAGCCCTAGAGTCCTGCAGGAGCGCAGGAATAAATTGATATTAAGGGGCTTGTTAAAGCCCGAAGGTTCCCCGGCTAAGTCTGTGCCGGGGAAGCCTTCGAAACCACCTAAACCGTCGGCTCCGAGTTTCAAGCCCTCGGATGGTGGTTCATCACCTGTGACATTATCGGCTCCGGCTGGAGCCGATACCTCAGTATCGCAGCTACCTGCATCAGCTCCAGCCGGAGCCGATACCTCTAAGACTCTATTTTCAAAGTCGGCTCCGGCTGGAGCCGACGTGTCTATGGCTCCATTGTCTCCATTAACCCTGATGCCCTCCGCACGAAAGAGGTCCAAATCTCCATCACTGGAGTCCGTACATTCGGCTCCGAAGTCACCGTTACTCTCGGAGCGGAGCCATTCCTCTCGGTCCTCCAGACTTTCCGATCATGACCTTGAGAGAGTGGTAAGTAGACTATTAAAGTCTCAGGCACTGGCCCAAATGCTTCATAGCCCGTCTCATCACACAGCGGCTACGTCCTTACAACAGACTATTCCTCCTTCGACTCTACCCCAGTGTTCGGAGCCGGAGCTCCTCGGAGCCGTGACCGTTTTGACGTCAGAGCCGATACCTCCCACTTCGGCTCCGTCGTCTGCTCCGATCTCGTCCATGGTGGAGGGATCTGGGCGCTTGGACTCTCTCGCCGGCTCCGAGGGGGCGAGTGGCATCGGACCCTTGTCCGACCCCGTTCTCCCTCTCGGAGTGTAGGCGTTGGTGAGTTCGGCCCCAACATCGGCTTCAGAGCCGTCCTTGTCGGTGCCAGCTGGGGTTCCTAGCTCTTCGGAGCAGGAGCTCTCTAGCCTGCCTGACAGGGGCGCCTTCGAGGTCATGAGGAGCGTATTGGCCCCAGTGCCTGCTCTACGGTCAGCTCCATCAGCTCCTCCCACAGTAGTGCCTGCTGATGTCTCTTCCTACTCTCTCGCCCCTGGCCATTGAGACCCAACGTCTCAGGTTTCCCCATTGGGAATATCCTCCTCTTTCGAGGTTTCCCCTGATCCGTCAGGTGAACCCCCGCGTAAGAGGACATGTAAGAGGAAGCATGTGGACTCCCCCGAGTCCGTCACATCTGATACCGACTTGGATGAGTCGGAAGGATCCCCAAGGTCCCCCTCTGAGGATGTCTCCTTCTCTGGCATCCTTGAAATCCTTAAACAGAGGGGGAACTGGTCTTCCCTTAATCCTTCCGTGGACAAGTCAGTTTACCTGGAGGCTTTTGGTTCTCGACCCTCCACCTCCTGGGTGTCTCCACCCTTCGACCCACTTATGGAAGTGGTGGCACGGAAGGCGTGGACGGCCCCTGACTCGTTGGAACCCACCCCACAGAGGCCTTCTAAATTTGTAACAGCCCCTTCTGATGAACAATTTTTATCCAAAGGTGTCCCAGTTGATGCCATGGTGGTGGCGGTGGCCACTAAGAAGGAACTGGCTGATCGTTCAGTACCTATCCATCCGCCTAACAAGGAATCTAGGACAATGGATAGGTACGGCAAGCGGATGTTCTCGTCAGCGACCTTTGCCATGCGGTCGCTGAACTACTTATGCCTCTTCACCCGTCTTCAAAGTGACGTTCTTAAAGAACTAGGTGAGGTCCTACAGGATCCATCAGCTGCTGGGTCTCAGGAAAAAATTAACTCACAGCTAGGAACCCTGAATTCTATTGTCAACTCCTCCATGCGGCTTATTTCATATGCAGCTGATGGAGCGAGTAGGGCCGCAGGCACAGGTGTGGCTTTGAGGCGTCATGCCTGGATGCGGCTTTGTAACTTTGCAGACCCCTTCAAGGCGTCTTTCACTAACTCCCCCTTTGATGGTTCAGCGTTGTTTGGACCTCAAGTGAAAGATACTTTGCCTAGATGCTTACAAGATGGCAAGACTCTTTCTGCTGTAGGAGTCCGCTTTTCTACCCCATCTAGACCATATCCTAAGGGTCAAAAGGGTGGAAAAATGTGGTTCCGTAAATCACAAGGAATCACGTCTGACGCAAGAGGTCAGTTCACCCCTAGAGGCAGGGGGGGGGGGACAACAACAACACACGCCGCCCAAGAGGCAGAGGGGGTCCGCAGAACCAGGGTAGCAGAGAAACCCTCTCTGGCAAACCCTTCCAGCATCCCTGAGGTGTTGCCCGACTGTCCACCTTCGGAGGCAGTCGGGGGAAGATTAGCGCTGTACCCACAAGCCTGGCTCTCCCTCACTCGAGACAAATGGGTGCAGTCGATCATATCCGAGGGTTACAAAATCCCCTTTATCCAAACCCCAACTATTCAAATAGGGTCTCTTCCAGACGTTCCACCCAGTCTAAGGGAACAAGCAGCACTAGAAATATCAAAGCTGCTAAAAAAGAGAGCCATCCAGCCAGTCCCAGCAGACCAGCTAGGATCCGGAGTCTACTCAAAGTTCTTTTTGGTACCAAAGAAAACAGGGGACTGGAGACCAATAGTGGATCTCAGCAATCTAAACAAGTTTGTAAAAAGGTTCCGGATGGTCACGCTACAGTCCATTTTACCCCTTCTGGGCAAGGACAATTGGATGTGCTCAGTGGACCTCCAGGATACGTACTATCACATCAAAATGCACAGGCCCTCCAGAAGGTTTCTCCGCTTCAGGCTGGGAGCCAGTCACTACCAGTTCCAGAGCCCTGCCCTTTGGTCTCACTACAGCCCCCCCGAGTGTTCACCAAATGTATGGCAGTGGTTACGGCTCACCTGAGACGTCAAGGATTCCTGGTGTTTCCATATCTAGACGACTGACTCCTCACTGCCACCACCAGGCGTCAACTTCTTCTAGCCAGAGACTACACCATCCACATTTGCAAAGAGCTAGGTATCTCTCTAAATTTCAAAAAGTCTGCTTTGTCGCCTTGTCAGTCTATTACCTTCATAGGCACCACCTTGGACACCGTTCAGCTCTCAGCAAAGTTAACGGAGCAGAGGGTCTTAGATATTCAAAGTCATGTTCACATCCTTCTTCAGAACAACAAAGTTCAGGCCAGGTATGTTCTGAAGGTGTTGGGTCTCATGGCGGCAGCCATCACGCTCCTTCCCCTTGCCCGCTTTTACATGCGGCTTCTTCAATGGATGCTTTTCTCCCAGTGGTCCTTCCAACAGCTCCCTATGACACACAAGATCCTAATAACTCTATCATGCAGAAAACATCTGTCTTGGTGGATGGTCTCCCCTCAAGTCCATCGAGGCAGACTGAATTGACTATGGTTTCTTAGCTACCAAACGAGGTCTGGGTAGTTACTGCCTAGCATCATGGGGTATAGGGTTGCCTTGAGCCGGTAAAATTACCTCTCGAGCTTTAGTATAGGCCGAGTTGGAGCCGAGGTTCGTCTCCGAACCCATCCATCAAGAAAGAAGGCGAGAGAAGACAACTAACATGGAACGTTATGGTGGGTACATAACTTCTCATTTCCTCTGATGATTAGAATTTACCCTTATCTAACTATGAGGATTCTGATGCTGATGACTCTATTCCCTCTGCACCCCCCCCGAGGATTTCTCTTTTGGTGAAACCTTGCATACTCTCAGGGAGCTTTTTCGTTGGGAAAGTCAGGATTTCTCTGATTCTAAAAAAAGGCTTAGGGATTTCTTACTCCTGCCCCAGCACAGACCTTTAGCTATAACTCCTGTACTGGACATTGTTGATGATGCCTTTTCGGAATCTAGCATGACCCCTGACTCTTTACCTCCTGCTTCCATAAAACCAGAGAGATATTACCGGGTTCCTGACTCTCACAAGTTCCTTTTCAAAAATCCTACTGTGGATCCTGAAACCATTTCACAGGGACCCAAGGGCATTAAAGCTACTACTGCCAAAAATCCTACCCTCTCTGATAGAGACTCTAGGGCGCTGGATAGATGGGGTAAGAAGGTATACACTTCTGCAAATTTGTCCATTAGGGCCTTGAATTGCCAGTTTCATATATTGAAGTATCAGCTGCATATTATTGGATTGCTTAAACAGAAAATTATGTTGACTGCTGATTGTGCTGAAAATAAGGATTTACAGGATTTTATGCATTCTGCTGAACAAGTTGGTGAACATACATTGCAATGTGGTTTTGATTCACTAGAGGCATCTTGCAGGGCTGCAGTAGCTGGGTCTGTACTTAGAAGGCATGCTTGGCTTAAGGAGCAATCCTTGCCAGATCATGTTAAAGCGAAATTACTGGATGCTCCCTTAAATCAGGGCCACCTGTTTGGCAACAAGGCAGAAGTTGTTCTTAAAAAGATGGGGGAAAAATCTATGCAAACTGTTAGACTTTTTACAAGTACAACCTCCAAGATTTAGTAGGCATTGGCCTTCTAAGAATTGGTCCTTTCCTGCCTCTTCCAGACCCTCTCAGTCCAAATTCAGATCCAGCAAAGCACCCAGGCTTCAGTCCCAGGGGGCGCACAGGACTAAGCAGCGGGGGACCTCCACTTCCAAATTTGGGAGTAATAAAACTCCCCCCTATGGTAAACTGTCTCGATGACTTATTTCTAAAACTTCCAAGCCCTTCTCAACTGACTGCCCCTTTGGGGGGAAAGATTGCACTTCATGCAAAGAACTGGGGACTCATTACCCAGGACAAATGGGTTTTAAATGTAGTGTCCCAAGGATACAGATTTCACTTCCACACGTCACCAACTCCAAGCGGTTGGCCGGATCTACCTTCAAAGCAGTGGACAGAGGCCCAAAAGCAAGTACTCTCTCTCTCTTAAGCATAGAGGCTGTTCAGTTGGCACCAGAAAAGAAAAAGGGACAAAGTTTCTACTCTAGATTTTTCCTGGTACCCAGAAAAGACAATTCATGGCATCCTATCCTGGACCTGCCTACTCTAAACACCTTTTTGGTGATTCCAAAATTCAAGATGCTGACTCTTCACCAGTTGCTTCCTATGCTAAGCAAAGATGCCTGGTTAGCAACACTAAATTTAAAGGAAGCATACCTGCACATCCCAATCAGGGAATCTTGCAGAAGATACCTACACTTCAAAGCAGGCTACACGCACTATCAGTTCTCTGCTCTGCCCTTTGGCTTATCTACTGCACCTAGGGTATTCACAAAGTGCCTAGCTCCAGTCATTGCATTTTGCAGGCAAAGAAATATTCAAATGTACCAATACCTGGATGATTGTCTAATTCAGACAGAAAACCAGGACATACTTTTGAATCATCTGGCTTTTGTACAGAGGGTGCTAACTTGTCTGGGGTACACCATTAACGAAAAGAAATCACACCTGGTACCCTGTCAACAAATTATATTCCTGGGAACAAGCTTGAATACAACTTCCCAGATGGCTTTCCTCATGCCAGAGAAACAAATTCACTTGACAACCTACTTCAGACAAGTGGTCATAAAAACCATGCTATCTGCAAGGCAAATACTACAAGCCTTGGGGTTCATGGCCTCCTTCTTTCTTCTAATTCCGTATGCAAGACTGCATATGAGGAAACTACAATGGTATCTAAAAAGCCTATGGTGTCAACATTCTCAGGATCTAGAAGCAATGATTCCTATCATTCCTTGTCTACTTCTAGAGTTCCTTTGGTGGGCATAGGCCTGCCACCAAAACAGGGGACTACCGTTCACACTACCCCCTGCCGCCCAATCACTAACAGACGCATCAGACTATGCATGGGGGGGGGCACCTGGCAGGGCAGGGCAGTGCAGTGCATTCAGGGCAAATGGAACCCAATTCAAATGCACCTTCACATCAATCATAAAGAAATTATAGCTGTACAGAATGCTCTGACAGCCTTCAAGGACCACATTCTTCTAGGACAGTTAATGGTAAAGACGGACAACACCACTGTTATGTGGTACATAAACAAGCATGAGGGTACACATTCTTATGCCCTCTGCAGACTAGCTATGGCATTGTGGAACACAGCTTTGAGCTACCAGGTACATCTACAAGCTCAATTCCTGCCAGGAAAACTAAATGCACTGCCAGATGGACTAAGCAGGGACAGAGGGGAAGGCTATTTCAAACCGAACTATCTCCAAATGTACAGGCCATTGCATTAACTTCTGCTATAAGCACCATGGAAGACCTATCCCACAGGGGATCAGATCCCACTCAACCAGGGATGCATCTACCTCTACAGCCTTTCTCAGAGGCGTACCCACCAGGGACATCCTAGAATTCTGTACATACTTTCACCAAGCATTGCCATTTGCCAGTTTTCTCTAAATCCATAGCTGGCTTTGCCACAGCAGTTTTGCAGGGCCTTATAGCTGGTCCTAATGCTATCTAAATTCTTCCTCCCGTCCTTAGCTTTGGGAGTCTACCCACATGTAATGACTGCAACAGTGAAACACAAATAACATAGTACAGTTTTGTACACTTACCATAAATGCAGAGGTTCGAGTGTATTCACTGTTGCAGTCATGGTTACGCTCCCTCCAGCCCCCTGACTTCTTTTGGCTATACCTCTTCTCTCCTTTTCAATACTTAAAAGTTTTTTGGTGTATTTGCTTTTTTGTTTGAGTTATAACCTTGTATATTTATAGATTTAATTGCTTCCCATTAGGGGGAGTACCTGACATCTGGGGCAAGAAAAACTGATGTAATGGTGTCGGCTGCATGTTTTATACCCCTGACGACCTGACGTCATGGAAGAAGAGACAGCAACCGATGCAGGACCCAAGACTTTGTTAATCAGGCCGACTGAGGGCTACCTGCAAGCAGATAACCCAAATGTAATGACTACAACAGTGAATACACTCGAACATCTACATTTATGGTAAGTGTACACAACTGTACTTTTTGATGCCCTAGAAGCATCTTGCAGGGCAGCAGTCACCGGTTCTGTCCTTAGAAGGCATGCTTGGCTTAAGGAACAGCCCTTGCCAGGCCATGTCAAATCTAAACTACTGGATGCACCCTTGCACAAAGACAACATATTTGGCACCAAGGCAGAGGAGGTCTTCATAAAGATGGAAGAAAAAGCTAAATCTATTCAGACAGTTTAGGATTTCCTGCAGGTCCAGCCACTCAGGTTCAGTAGGCATTGCCCATCCAAACACTGGTCCTTTCCTGCCCCCTCCAGGTCAGTTCAGCCCAGACCCCAGGGAAGCAGAGCCCCCAGACAACAGCCACTGGAAATGCAGAGACCAAAGCAATGGAGTACCTCCACTTCTAAAGCAGGAAGTGCAAAGCCGCCCCCTCATGGTAAGAACTCACAATGGCTCTCCACTTCCACCCCCTCCCTCTGCCCACAGGCACTTGCCCCTAGGAGGGAAACTCTCCTTCCACGCAAGCACCTGGGCTACCATTACCAACGCCTGCTGGGTCTTCAACATAGTGTCCCAGGGATACAGATTTTCTTTCCACACTCTACCAACCCCAAAAGGGTTCCCAAATCTACCTCCAAACCAGTGGGCAGAGTCCAAAAAGCAAGTCCTTTCCCTGCTCTCCATGAGGGCAATAGAGAATGTTCCTGCAGAACAGATAGGCCAAGGTTTCTACTCCAGGCTCTTCCTGGTACCCAGAAAAGAGGGCACCTGGCACCCCTTCCTTGATTTATCCATTCTAAACACCTTCCTGGTGGTACCAAAATTCAAAATGCTTACCCGTCAGCAGCTACTACCTATGCTCTATAAGGATGCCTAGCTAGCCACCCTAGACCTAAAAGGCCTACCTACACATCCCAATCAGGGAATCATGCAGGAAATATCTAAATTTCAGGGCAGGATCTCTGCACTTTCAGTTCTATGTGCTTCCCTTTGGCTTATCTACTGCTCCCAGAGTTTTCTCAAAATGCCTGTCTCCCGCCATTGCTTTTTGCAGGCAAAGAAATACTCAAATTTACCTATATTTAGACAACTGTCTAATTCAGGCAGACAGTCAGGAAAAACTGCTCAAGCGCCTGGCCTTTGTAAAGGACGTACTGACCTCCCTAGGGTACACCATCAACGAAAGGAAATCCAAACTAGTACCCACCCAAAAAATTATATTCCTGGGAGCAAGCCTGGACACAGCATTCCAGATGCCATTCTTTACACCAAAAAAGCAAACTTACCTGACAGCCTATTTCACTCAACTAGCCACCAGACCCCAGTTATCTGCAAGGAAAATCTTGCAAGTTCTGGGGTTCATGGCATCTTGCAATCTACTCATTCTATATGCCAGACTGCATATGAGGAAACTTCACTTGTAGCTAAAAAAGCCTTTGGTGTCAACACTCTCAAGACCTAAAAACTCGTATACCAATGATACCTTGTCTAAGGAAAGATTTCCTTTGGTGGGCAGCTGCATGCTACCACAACAAGGGACTGCTTTTCTCACCACCCCACACTGGCCAGTCCCTCACCACAGACGCATCAGACTATGCCTGGGTGCGCACCTGAATGCCAGGTGCACACAGGGCGAATGGAGCCCATATCAAATACGTCTGCACATCAACCAAAAATAGATGTTAGCTGTCCAGCACGCATTGACAGCTTTCAGACCCCTTCTCTACCCAGGGGATCTCCTGATCAAAACAGGCAACACCACAATGATGTGGTATATCAACAAGCAGGGAGGGACTCACTCCAACCCCCCCTGTACAGGCTCACCATGACCATTTGGCACACAGCCTCAGCCATGCAACTACACCTGTGCCAGGCTCTCTGAACTCTCTGGCAGATAACTTAAGCAGAAATCTTCTAGACCCACACGAGTGGCAGCTAAACCAATAAACCTTCACCTTTATAACTCAGAAATGGGGCACCCCGAAGGTAGACCTCTTTGCTTCGCACTCCAACCATCAGCTCAGACGTTCTGCACCAGGGAGCCTCACTGAGCAGCCTGTCTCCTCTGCCACCATGGCATCTCTCTCAGATCCCAACACTCCTAACCCAGAGGGAAAGAGAATTCATGCATTGCAGGCCCTCAGTTTGGCAGCCTGGCTTATTCCCTGACCACTGTACAAGCTGCCAGTCTCAGTAAACTGGTTCTAGATATTATACGTGAGGCCAGAAGCCCCTAGCACTAGAATGTCTTATGCTGACAAATGGAAAAGGTTCTGCACCTGGATCCAGGCTAATGGAGCCGATATGGCACAGCCCTCCCTACCTCTCATCCTGGATTACCTAGCTGACCTACTACACAGTGGTCTATCCTTTTTCTCTATTAAAATTCTTGCATCTGCTGTCTCTGCTCATTTCAGCACTAAGCAACCTCTTTTCTCACACCCTCTCATCAAACAGTTCCTCAGAGGGGCTAGCAACTTGAGGCCATCCAGAAGAGCACCTTCCCCAGCTTGGTACCTAAGCTCTGTGTTAGAGAAACTCACCCTGCCCCCCTTTGAACCAGCAGCTTCAGCAGAATTAAAGTTTCTCTCATGGAAGACAGCCTGGCTTCTGGCCATCACTTCAGCAAGAACAGTATCCAAGCTACAAGCACTAATTGTTGTAGAGCCCTTCATCATTTTCCTTACTGACAGGGTCTCCCTCAGAACTAACCCATCCTTCATGCCAAAAGTGGTGTCCAGTGTGGCTCTCAACCAATCCATTCATTTGCCCACCTTTTTCTCCTAACCCACAAAATAGGGGGGAATGAATACTGCTCTCTCTAGATGTGTACAAACAGCTCAAATTCTATCTAGACAGGACTAAATCATTCAGAAGGACTGATCAGTTGTTAGTAAACTTTGCTGCAGTAGCAGAGGGCAAAGCCATATTCAAACAAACCATTTCCAACTGGATAACACACTGCATCCATTTCTGCTAAAAGCAATGCGGAAAACCTCCCCCTAAGGGGGGTCAGAACTAGCTCTACCAGATCAGCCTCCACGGCTTTCCTCAGAGGAGTCCCCACTAGGGACATCCTGGAGGCTGCAACATGGACATCTGTTCATATCTTCACCAAACATTACCACCTGCCTATCTTCTCCAAATCCAGGGCAGGCTTTGCCACTGCAGTCTTGCAGGGCATCCTGGCCAGCCAAAAGTCTTCTTGACTGCCTCCACCCTTTTCCTCTGCTTTGGGAATCATCCCAAATGTGATCACTGCAACAGTGAAACACAAAGAACATAGTACAGTTGTGTACACTTGCCATAAATGTAGATGTTAGAGTGTATTCACTGTTCCAGTCCTGGTTTCCCTCCCTCCACCCCCCTTTCTCTCTTTTTGGTATTTGCTTTTTAATGGTAGGGTTTGTTTGGATATGGCTTTGCCCTCTGCTCCTGCAGCAAAGCTCCACTTGGGGGCTCCTGACAGTCAGGGCAAGAAAAACTGATGTAATAGCGTTGGCTGCCTTACTTTATACTACTGATGACCTGACGTCAGTCCTGAAGTGACAGGAACAGACTCAGAAATACTAAGTCTCTGGTATTCGGGTTGAATGAGGGCTACCCTGGCGGGATAACCCAAATGTTATGACTGCAGCAGTGAATGCACTCGAACATCTACATTTATGGTAAACGTACACAACTGTACTTTTTCTCTTTTTTGCAAAACATTTCCAAGTCCTCTGGCACGGAAGGTGGATGCCCTTTCTTTTTCTTGGTAGGGAATGTTTCTCTGTGCCTTCCCTCTCCTTCCTCTCATGCCAAGAGTCCTGTTCAAAGTAGAACAGGACTCTCCCAAAATCTAGTTGGTGACTCCCTTTTGGCCCAGACAGCATTGGGTCCCTTTTGTACACCTAGTCAAGGGCAATCACCACAGGTTTCCCCATAGGGTGGTCCTACTCAACCAAGACAAGTAGTCTCTCTTTCATCCTCACTTGACCACTCTTCATCTGATACTGTGGATGATAGGGTTTGGTCTCTTTTAGGCTCCTTTTTTCTGAGGACATCATCTGGGTTTTGCAGGAGGCAAGGAAACCCACTACCAGGAGATTGTATTTGTCCAAATGGAAGAGATTTTCTGTATGATGCCTTGCTCATAACCAGGATCTACTTTCTGTGGTGGTTCGTCTGTTTTTTTTTTTTTTTTTTTTGTGTGAATTGCTCCATGCTGGTTGTCGCACACTTCAGTTAAAGCTCACCTTTCAGCTGTTTCTGCTTGTCTGCTTTTGACTCATCTTTTGTCTTCTATGTTTGAGGTCAAACAATTTCTTAAAGGTGTCCTTCATATTAGGAGTCCCAGGAAGCCTGTTCCTCCTTCTTGGCACCTTAATTTTGTTCTTGAAAACTTGACTCGGGCTCCTTTTGAACCTCCAGCTTCACCTTCCTTGCAGCATTGTACATGGAAAACTGTTTTTTTTTTTTTTTTTTGGCCCTTACTTCAGCTAGAAGTGTGTCTTAGCTTCAGGCCCTTATGGCTGTCCCTCCTTTTTAGTTTTTTCATAGGGGCAGGGCATCTTTTTGTACTAATCCTTCTTTTATGCCCAGGGTGGTTAATGAACTGTCTCTTAATCTATTAAGTTGTCCACTTTTTTTCCTTCTGTGCAGCCTGCTAGTGAGAAAGTTCTTCACACCTTAGATTTGCTTAGACATCTCAGATGTTATTTGGGTAAGACTAAGGCCATTCGCATGTCTAAGCAACCTTTTATTTCTTTTCATGTTAGATCTCTATGTTTGGCAGCTTCTAAGCAAAACATTTCTTCATGAATTTCTAAAGCCATTTCTTTTTGTTAATTCTTTCATGGGAAAAGCCTCTCTACCTCTGTAAAGCCTCACTCTTTCAGGCCTGTGGTGGCTTCTGGTGCTTTTTTCAAAGGATTGGGATACCAGTTCCATCCCTGAGGCTGCTACTTTGGCGTCTGTCCATACCTTCACTAAACGTTACAAGCTGGTTGTCTTTTCCAGGGGTAGAACTAGATTTGCCAGGGCTGTCTGCATGGCTTTTTTGAGGGCACTGTTGGGATTCCTCCTCCCAAATTTCCTGTTGAGTTTTTGAACTCTCCCTTTAGTAAAGAGTACTGCAACAGTTATATGGAAGAACATAGTACAGTTGTGTGAAATCTTACCATAACAGTCAATGTCCTTTTCTTCACTGTTGCAATATTTGCTCCCTCCCACCTCTTCCTCCTTTTTTCTGTACTCCTCTTCTTTTTTTTCCCTTGAACTGTTGTTCCTCCTGGGGCTATTAATTTCTGAGGTATACATGTCCATACATCATCTTTATGCCCTATGATGTGAGCAGGGGGCATACGTGTGACATACAACGTCCTTAAAGAACCTTAGTCGTTGGTATACTGGCTGGACTATGGGCTACTCTTGGCAGAGGATTCCTGTAGTAAAGAATAGTGCAGCAGTGAAGGACTTCTACTGTTACGGTAAGGTTTTGCACAAATGTAGTTTTCTATTTTGAGTCATGATTATGAAATGTTTGACTGTAGTGGCTAAGAAAGTAGCAGAAATGCTACCAAAATTGATAGATATGGGTCAGAGAGGTTTTGTGGAAGACAGACATACATTTGACAGTATTAATAAAACAATAATTCAGAGAAAATCAGAACATAAAGAATACCATTATTTTTAGTGAGCTTAAATGCAGAGAGCATTTAGTCAGGTCTTCTGATAATGTAATAATACCCTTCATACATTTTCCTTAATATCTCTATTGGGAGAATTAAGTTTGAACAGAGAAACTGGGCAGGGATGTCCTCTATCCCCTCTGTCATTCACCTTATATTTGGAGCCTTTAGCAAGAAAAATAAATGACTCTCAAATCCAGGGATACATCTGGTATGATAATCAAGAGAAAATAGCCTTGTATGCAGAAGATATTGTATTTGACGTACCCAGAAAAAGATATCCTAGTGATGTGGAATATTTTGAAATGGTTTCAGCAAATTTAGGAATGCAAAATAAACGAAGATTAAAATTAAGGCACTAGTGGTAAATGTTATGCCTGCACATGAGTTGGTTCAACAGTATCCTTATTTATTGGTACATGACAAAATGAGTTGTATATAGTTTGTGTTAAGTAGACTGTGTCATGGTAGCTAAAGACATGGGAGGAGACCAGGTAGAAATTTATTAGAAAAATACTAGACTGGAAGGTTATGACTATGGATTTGCATAGTAACTTACAGGCAGTGAAAATGTGTGTTGTTCCTTTGGTTTTATATTTAAGCCAGGTATATTTCTGTCAGCTATCTGAGAAGTTGGGGTGACACATAAGGAAATGAAGGGAAAAGAGCAAGATTTAAATGGTCTGCGCTGATCCTCTCCATGGAATAAGGAGGATTAGGGTAACCAGATTTGAAGGAGTGTTTTAAGGACGCAGTTGAGATTTATATATTTAACATAAGCTGAGGGATACAGCACAAATTGGAAAAAGATGGTGGTCCAAGGGAAAAGTACTCAAGACAAACTTAGATTAGTATTTTGATTACAAACTATTAAGGAAAATAAAATAACCACAACCGAGTATTACATCTATAAAGTGACAAGGCAAGTTTATAATGACTAAAACAGTCCAGGACTGCAACAGCAAGGTTTTACTAATAGGGTATGCAGTAGTAGGGGTGCACAAATTATGCAGGAGGTGGCTGGGAAGAACTGGAGGAAATTAAGGAAACAAGGTACTTGGAATAGATACATCAGAAGAGAACAATAATAGAGAGGGAGAAAGCTGAGTGTTTGGCTTGCAGGTTAGGCATCATCTCCCATTTCAGGGATTAATAAATGTGTAGAGTGGCAAAGAGGAACAATAGAGATTGCAACCTTGGTGGAATTGGTAGTGGAACCAAGAACAAGTGGCGTCATCTGAAAAGTGATAAGCAGGAAAGATAAGATTTTGCATAACTGTAACAATTGGCGGAACTTAAAGGACTAGGGAACTGCACTAGATAAATTATAAGTGAACAGTTGGAAGAAAGTTGTTGGCCACCTAAGTGTGTGACAGAGTTCTAACAGTTTAGGATATTTGCGTGGAAGTGTTTACATTGGTATTTTTATATACCTGCTTTAAAGGATCTTTCCCTAAGTGGGGACTACATGTTGGAGATATGAAGAGGAACACAGAAGAAACAGGGATCGTGTTTTGGGAATGAATGGAGTTCAAGATTTTCATAGGTAATTATTAGGCCCTTACGGGACATTTAAGTCTAGACAGTTTCCGTTGGTGAGAATCAAACCTTGTACCTGTTGTCTATGAGATAAACACCTTAACTTTTATCCCAACCCCCTGAAAAGTCTATTTGTATCAACATTATATCACCCCTGATGGGACTTGAACCACAATCCCTGGTTTAGAAGGCCAGTGTCGTATCCCCAGAGCACTCCCTCCTAGTAATATTAGATTTTTCTTTTTGGAGATTCCTTATAGAATGCTTTGATACTCGTGTATGGGGGAGCAAATTGTAGTAACTTAAGGAGATGTTTTTCTTTTGGTGTTTAGGGTTAGAAGTTCCAAGACACAACATGGCCTAAATAGGTTTAACATTGTTGGCAGCCAGAAAAACAGAAACAAAAAAATGAAAATCCAAGATTAAACCAGCTTTAGAGTGCATACTAAGCATTGTGTAAGAAATTCAAGAAATTGAGGTGAAATATTCAAAGGAGGGAGGGAGTCTTCTTCTCTTTCGGCTATTCCCGTTAGGGGTCACCACAGCGGATCATCTGTTTCCATTTCTTCCTGTCCTCTGCATCTTGCTCTGTCACACCAGCCGTCTGAATGTCCTCTCTCGCCACATCCATAAACCTTATCTTAGGCCTTCCTCTTACCCGGCAGCTCCATCCTTAGCATCCTTTTCCCAATATGCCCAGCATTCATCCTCGGCACATGTCCAAACAAACACAATCTTGCTTCTGACTTTGTCTCCAAACCGTCCAACTTGAGCTGACCCTCTAATATGCTGATTCGTAATCCTGTCTATCCTTGTCAAACACAATGCAAATCTTAACATCTTTAACTCTGCCACTTCCAACTCTGACTCCTACCTTTTTGTCAATGCCAACGTCTCCAACCCATACAACATAGCTAGTCTCACTACCCTCTTGTAGACCTTCTCTTTCACTCTTACTGGTACCCGTCTGTCACAAATCACTCCCGACACTCTTCTCTACCCATTCCAACCTGCCTGTACTCTCTTCCACAGTCACCATTACTCTGAACTGTTGAACCCAAGTACTTAAACTCATCCACCTTCACCAACTCTACTCCCTACATCCTTACCATTCCTCTATCCTCCCTCTCATTCACATGCATATATTCTGTCTTAGTCCTACTGACCTTCATTCCTCTCCTCTCCTCTCTAGAGCATATCTCCACCTCTCCAGGATCTCCTCAACCTGGTCCCTACTCTCAGTACAGATTACAATACAATGTCATCTGCAAATATAGTCCATGGGGCCTCCTGTCTGATCTCGTCTGTCAACATGTCCATCACCATTGCAAATAAGAAAGGGCTCACATGTAATCCCACCTCCACCTTAAACTCATCTGTCACTCCCACTGCAGACCTCACCACTGTCACACTACCCTCGTACATATCCTGTACCACTCTTGCATACTTCTGCCACTCTCTCCTGCCTCATACAATACCACAACTCCTCTCTAGGCACCCTATCATATGCTTTCACCAAGTCCACAAAGACACAATGCAACTCCTTCTGACCTTCTCTATATTTCTCCATCAACACTCTCCGAGCAAACATTGCATCTGTAGTGCTCTTTCCTGGCATGAAGCCATACTGCTGTTCACTAATCATCATCTCCCTTCTTAACTTAGCTTCCACTACTCTTTCCAATAACTTCAAGCTGTGACTGATAATCCATCTGTAGTTACTACAGCTCTACACATCATCCTTATTCATACAAAATAGGTACCAAAACACTTTTTCTCCACTTCTCAGGAATCCTCTGACTTTCCAACAATCTCATTAAAAACTCCACTGCCATTTCTCCTAAGCACCTCCATGCTTCCTCTGGTATGTCATCTGGACCAACAGCCTTTCCATTCTTCATCCTCTTCTTGCTTCCTCCTTGCTAATCTGTTTCACTTCCTGATTCACTATCCCCACATCATTCAACCTTCTCTCTCTCTCTCTCTCTTCATTCATCAGCCCCTTAAAGTACTCTTTCCATCTGCTCAACACACTCCCCTCGCTTGTAAGAACGTTTCCCTCACTATCCTTTATTACCCTTACCTGCTGCACATTTTTCCCAGCTTGGTCCCCTCTGTCTAGCCAATCGGTACAGGTCCTTTTTCTCCCTCTTTAGTGTTTAACCTTTCATACAACTCTCCATATGCCTTATCCTTAGCCTTCACCACCTCTCCCTTTGCCATGCTCCTCATCTCCTTATACTCCTGTCTACTTTCTTCATTTCTCTGACAATCCCACTTCTTCTTCGTCAGCCTTCTTCTGTATACTCTCCTGTACTTCCTCATTCCACCACCAGGTCTCCTTGTCCTCCTTCCTCTGTCCAGATGTCACACCAAGCACCTTTCTAGCTGTCTCCCTTACCATCTCTGCTGTAGTTACCCAGCTGTTCGGTAACTCTTCACTGCCCCCCCAGTGCCTGTTTCAACTCTTCCCTGAACTCCACCTCACAATCACCCTTATTCATGTTCCACCATTTGATCCATGGCACTGCTCTCGCACTTGTCTTCCTCTTCTTGATCATCCTTCAGACCACCATTCGGAAGTCAAATGCATAAAAATGAATGACGTACAAAAGAATGCTCAAGAAGATTTGTGATGTAAATTGTCGGTATTGAAAAAATATGATGACATGATGTTGAAACTAAGACTAATTTTTAAGTTATTTTTATATATTTTTTAGCATTTGTTTCCAGGGAAAATCTGACTTGCCATGACATACACCCATTCAGCTAAGGCCTGGGGAGAAGGAAAAATGTATATTACTTGAAGGTGACAGAAGAAGATACATTATTAATGTATGTGAACTCGCTTTGCAAATTAATGGGAATAAGTAAACTTGTTTTAAAAAAAAATCAAGTCACCTAATGCCATGAATGTGTAACGAGTCATAAAGCATTTATTTTCATAGCCGTTTTGAAGAAAAACGTCACTTCAGTCATCATAGTTTACGTTAAGGGGTGATGCCTTCCTATTCTAAATGCAGTAGCAAGGGTGTTTATAGTACATAAATTGCCTAAACATATTTTCATTTGATGTCTTTGTTTAGGTGCATTTCACTGTTCTGAAGTTACGAGCTCCACATAAAATGTAATAAGGTTGTTAAGCAAAGACTTTAGACATTTCATTCACATTTTGTAGAGAGAAAGCTGGATAAACTAGATAAATTATCTTAATCCCCACCGTAAAAAGGGGGGAAGGTCACATAGGAAACGCTGTAACGTGGCTCTTTTAAAGACTAGGACAAAATTAGGGGAAAGGTTTCTTTTTTCTTCTTCTTTCAGCTTTTCCCAGTTAGGAGTCGCCACAGCGGATCACCTGTCCACTCATGATTGGCAGTAGAGTTTTACAGTGTCGAGTTGCCAGCCCGGCGCCCAACCTTCCACGGAAGGCGCACACACTCACTCACACCTAGGGCCAATTTAGAGTGTCCAATCCACCTATAGCATGTCTTTGGGATGTGGGAGGAAACCGGAACACCTGGAGAAAACCCACGGGACCACGGGGAGGAAATGCAGACTCCGCACAGAAGGCACCCCAGCCGAGGATCGAACCAGAGAACCTCTTGCTGTGAGGCGACAACGCTAACCGATGCACCAATTCTCAACACATTTAAACAAATACAAAACAAGTCCTTATGAGGCTCTTTAGAAGCTTCATGTGTGACAACTCCCACTTCAAGGTTAACTTGGAAATTGAAAAAGGTCCCCAACTGATTACCAATTTTTTGTCCAGTCTTCAACAAAGAGTTTGTACCCCAGAGCACTCCCTACTAGTAAACCCCTATCTTTAATTTTACATGTTAAAGAAGCCATGCCACCACATTTTGGAATCTGTGATTATGGAACACCAAACTGTCTTATGCAGTGCATGTGCAGGACCTGACTGTGACCTTTGCATCAGCATTTATGGCTGCAGCATTGTTGTCTGGGACACGGATCTCGTGTTTATACAGCATTGTTCACTAAACTGACAGAACTCTGTCTTATTTTGCTCTGTTATAAACTTTATGTTCTTCTACATGGTCTTGCAAGCAAATGACACAAACAAGACTTTTGCAGTTAGTATGTGAAGGGGAAGAAGTTTTCCTCTGAGGAGTAGGAGGATTTCTAGCTGAATTATAACAAGTCTCCCATGGGTTTAAATGGTGATCTCCATGGTGTTGCTTCATAGTCGTGGGTGTACCCCTAGGATTGTTAAATCTGGGGAAGAGTTGAGCAGTGGGTGTTTTTTTTTCCAACTAGGAGATATATTGTGAAATTAAATTTGAGAGAGATCAGCTCCCCCCCATTAGTCTATTGGTATATTTCAGATTTTACTTCCCAGCATTAATACATAAACTGACAGTATAAAAACAGAAAATATGCTGGATTTTTTTTTGTTACTTAAGTAGTCCTGGCTGCCATAGCCCCCCCCAAAAAACAAATTGGTAGAAACAAGTTCCTCTGGCTTCTTCACCCTCAGATCTTGTAGGAGGGTTTTTTTTTACTTTAGAAAACCTTGCATGAAATGTCTTAATGGTTGTATTGCATGCATTTGTTGCCAAAGCTCCATTTTGAACCAGACTCAGGAGGCTGTGCAGTCTCTCTTCCCAAAAGTGGAATTGTGGGCGTATTAGAAAAACTAATCTCTACACTAGATCAAGTTGAGGGTGCATATATTGGAAAGTTCCTGTGGTGCGCAGTTGTTTCAGTGCTGCACCCTCTACAGGATTGTGTCCAGTTGTTGAAAAAAGCAGACCTTTTTGATGCCCCCCCCCCTTTTTTTCTACTTTCTCTTTCTTTAGACTTGTTTAGGTAGCTTGTTAATTTCAGACCTGTTGAAAAAAGGGGGGAAATCTCACTTGCATTTAAACAGCTTTTTGGAAAATCCACACCCCAGCTGGAAGAATTTTCCTTTAGTCATGAAAAACGTTTGTGGGAAAAGACAAGTACTGTAAAAGTAAGCAACCCTTTCCCTCTTCCACTATTTTGTTTTAAGCCACAGCAACAGTGGAAATCTGAATTATTTGCAGCAGTGAATGTTTTCCCCTTAGCCTGTAAGAGTCATGTTTCATAATAATCATTTTTGTCAAGCTGTTACTTCAGGCAAATGTGTTTACTATTTTGTCAAGACTTCTTAGTAGGGTTTTTACTGACACCTGTTTGGCCTCCTTCTTTACCATTTTTCACCAAGTGATTTTTTAACACCTGTTTGGACCTCCACTCCTCAGTTTTTGAAAATCATTTGCAAATAGCTTTGCGGATAGTTGTGCAGCTGTTACAGAAGATGGCTTTACAGTGGACTCTTCCTCCAAAGGCAAAGGTTTCTGTTTTAGACTTTGTGCTAACAAAAAGGACAAACCTTGGAAGTCAGAAGTCAGTTGTGGATCCTTCCTGCCAACAGTCAGAGTAGAATGACAAAGCAGTGTAAGGTGCTGGTATTCAGAACACTTCTACTTTTGCTGAAACAGTTTTATTAGTCAAGACAGATGTTTAACTTGCGTAGTCTTGCCAGGCCTTTACATGGAAAATCATTCTGTTTCTCTTTCAGCTGTCCCATTTAGGCTATTCATAACCCTCAGAATCTTTACAAAGTGTCTACCTCTAGTGTTAGCATACCCAAGGGCTCCAAAGATATTTTCCTTTGTATAGATGACTTGTTTACTAATTGCTCAAACTCTGCTTGTTGTATATCATCTACTTCTGGTAGTGAAACGTTTTCATATTTGATATAACCATAAATGACAGCAGAATTCATCCTTTACCTTTATATATGCGTTGATACAGTTCTGGAATTAATTCATATGTTTTTTTTTTCCAAGGGCAAAGTCAGATATTCACCTTTGTAAAGTAGAATGGCACTCCTCCTAAAAGCCTCCGAGAAGCTAGCTGAACTCTGTGCTTTATCCTCATGCATTCATATTGTCCCCAAATTAAGTGTTCCCTTGAGAAAAACTCCGTTGCTGCCAAGTCTTTGGAATCTGCTAACAAGTCCATTGAAGGCACTAGTTCTACTTCTCCCAAGAGTCAGAGCAGTTTCTTTGATGGGTCAAAGGATGCTGGAAATTATCTGAGTACGAGTTTTTATTCAACTGATTTAGCGTTGAAGCCCTTTTTCTTTTTTTGCAACAGGATTTGTAGCTTTAAGTGCCCACTCAAGGAGTAGGTATCTGCGACACAGATTATCTGAAGAATACATTGCCTTGGGTCATCAGTTGAGTTCATTATAGAGCATAGTTATAGTGCATTGTTGTGGTTGTCTGACTTGGCAAGGTGTTCTTTGTGTTTACTGTTGCAGTCAGTTCTGACTGTTGAGCTTTCCTGCCGTGAAAGCCCTTGGCCGGCCCGACTACCAGAGAAAACTTTGCACCCCCCCCAGCTGGCAGACGCCCTTACCGATGTCCATACACTTGGGTTTAAAGGGAGCCAACCTGCGTCTTCACTTCAGACTCTGGCAGCAAGAAAAGACTGAAGCAGTATCCAAGTATGTCGGTCAGTCCACACCAGAGAGGAGTTGTCGGAAAGATAAGTACCTCGCTGGGGAACTCTCTTCTATTTCACGTAACTCATGTCAGATAAAGTAAATAATTGTCTCCCCTGTGGTAAACAAATTCCACACAGAGACTTCCATACTCTGTGTTACTTGCTTAGGCCTAGACCATGATGTCCCTAATTACCATTTTTGTGCTAGGTTTAACACTAGAATGATTAGGTGTTGGGCCAAATTCTTAGCTCATTTTCTAAGACAAGAATCACTTGAACTGCGTTCGATGGCGTCTGCCGGTTGTCCCGACCTTGAGATGCATAAGCGCAAAAAAGAGAAGAAACATAAGCCAAAGTTGTTTGAAGACAGTCACTCCCCAGCTGACTCTCTTGCTAGACTAATTGTTGAAGAAGGTGAGGTCCTTTCACAGCCCCCTTCGACATTTGAAACAGCAACGCAGGCCTCTGTCGAGACCCATTTGGAGTCCAACATGCCTTTGGTTCCTTCAGCTGCTCACATTTTCAGCTCATCAGTTGGGTCCAAGGTCAGTCAGCAGACCACTGCTTCTGATGAGCACTCATTAACCTGTGATACCACAAGGCCTAGGCCTATTCCACAGAAAGACAAGTTCCAGTGCGTCGGACTCACCTAGGCCTAAGGCCAAACCAACCCCAAAGAAAGGCAATGTGGCAAGGCCTCCACCTAGGCCTACGGCTTCCCAGTTACTGGGTTCCCTACAGGATTTGATTAAGCTAACCGAGGTCTTAATTAACATTGTAGGGCCAGACAGACCACAGGTGAAGCCACTCCAGGAAAAAGAAAAAGGGATGACTGTAGTGATCTTTTCCCAGATCCCCTACTATCTGACGAGGATTCAGACTCTGTAGACTCTAGCTCACTGGAAGGACCCTCTTACACATCCTTTGAGGATTCAGATTCTGAGGAGAACCTTCCCTCAACTTCATCTAGAAAGGTTAAAACTTTTGGGGCAATTCTCATACTGTGAAGCAGCATTTTCAGTGAAAAGTAGAAGGTTACCCCAGACAGAGAAGAGAGTTAGGGAGTTCTTGGACCTCCCTGAACACACACCTTTAGCTATTCCTCCCATTTTGGATGTGATAGAGGATGTTTTCCAGGATGCTTCCATGAGCCATGACTCACTTCCCCCTCCCCCTAGGAAACCAGCCAGATTTTATAGGGTCTAAGACACCTATAAATATCTGTTTAAAAATCCTTTGGCTGATATAGAAGTTGTTACTCCAGGGCCTAAAGGGGCTAAAGCCAGTTCCTCCAAGAACCCCCCTGCCCACAGACAAGGAGAGTAGGGCCCTAGACAGGTTCAGAAAAAAGGCATCCACCTCTGCTACTCTGTCTGTGAGGGCCCTCAGCTGTCAATTCCATATGATCAAATATCAGCAAACCATCCTGGATCAACTCGAGCAAAACATTTCAACCATGGGGGATAAAAAAATCTTTCTAAGGGTTTTCTGAACTTGTGCCACTCCACTTCTCAGTTGGCTAAAACCCTTTGCATTGTAGCTATGATGTCATAGAGATATTTGGCAGAGCAGCTATCACTGGTTCAGTAATTAGGAGACACGCCTGGCTTAGGGAGCAATCTCTCTCTAATCATGTAAAGTCTAACCTTTTGGACGCTTCCCTTGACAAAGACAGACTTTTAAACCAAAATCTGAGGCAGTACTCAAAAAGATGGGAGACTGGGCATAGTCTATGCAAACAGTTAAGGACTTCCTGCATGTGCAACCACCTAGGTTCAGCAAGAACTTTCCAGCCTAGCACTGGTCCTTTCCTACCCAGCCTAGGAGTAAATAGAGAAGGCCTCAAAAGGAACAGAGCTTCTAGATAAAGGCATCACCAGCAGAGATTAAGGCAATGGACCACTGAAACACCCAAGCAAGGGAGTCCTAGGTCACAGCCCCAAGCCAGAGAGCAATTATGACTCAATCCTTCCACTCCACCCTCCCACCACCACCCCAAAACTAGGAGGAAGACTGTGTCTCTTCCTCCAGAACTGGACCCACATTACTTCAGATCAGTGAGTTCTAAACATTATTGAAAATGGTTACAAACTCACTTTCTAAGAGCCCTTAGTTTACTCAGGTTCCCCAGATGTACCCCCAAATCAAAAGAGCTCCGGCTCTCGAATTGATACAGATTCTGTTTTCTCAGGGAGCAGTGCAGCCAGCCAGTTCGAGGAACAAAAAGGGAAAGGCTTTTACTCAAGGTTACTCTTAGTCCCAAGAAAAGAAAGATTGTGGCACCCTATCCTGGACCTGTCCAGCTTAAACCAATTCCTCAATGCTGACACTTCAAAAATTTCTGCCCATGATAACTTCTCAAGCCTTTATGGTCTTAATAGACCTAAAGAACGCCTACTTACACATTCCTGTTCAAAAATCACACAGAAGCTTTCTCTGCTTCAGAGCAAGCTCTTGTCACTATCACTTTTCAACTCTGCCCTTTGGGTTTTCTACTGCTCCAAGGGTTTTTACAAAGTGCTTGGTACCAGTCATTGTTTACTGCAGAACCAAAGGGGTCCATATTTATCGTTACCTGGATGATTACCTAATACAAGCCCCAAACATTCCAGAAATTAAAAAAAGGTCTGAAATTCACACAGGACCTCTAGACATTCTCTGGGGTTCACTCTAAACCTCAAGAAATCCAGCTGTTCCATCCAAAATAGTCTTCCTGTGAGCTCTCCTGGACTCTTCCCTCCAGAGGGCCTTCCTCCCTCCAGACAAGGTCACTTATTTAACCAGTTACTTCCTACAGATACCGAAAAATCAAAACATCACAGCCAAGGGAATTCCTCACAGCTCTGAGGTTCATGGCATCCTGTATTCTCATTGTACCTCTAGCTAGGCTGCACATGAGGAAACTGCAGTGGTACCTGAAGAGCTTGTGGTGCCAGAGCTTCTCGGTTACTGGACGCCGAAATACCCTTGATACCTTGCCTCGAGCAGTTCACATGGTGTGCCAGGCTTGTACCAAAAATCAGGGCCTACCTTTCAGATTCGTGCCCCAGGGCCATATCCTCACCACAGATGCTTTGGAGACAGAATGGGGGAGCCCATACCCAGTACCTCCAAACTGAAGGATTATGACCCGTTCAACACAGGAGACAGAGAAATTGAAAAGAACTCATGGCAGTACAAAATGGTTTACTGGCTTTCAAGGACAGATGGGTCCCAGGGATCCTAGTAGTACAAACAGACAATACCATAGTCATATGTTGTACATAAACAGGCAGGGGAGGCATGCATTCCTATCCCCTTTGACATCTAGCCTTTTCAATGTGGGAGACAGCACAATCCCTAAGCCTGCATCTCATGGGACAATACCTGCCAGGTGAAAAGAATAGCCTGGCAAGACCACCTGATCAGGAATCTGACAGACCCTCACAAATGGCATATCCATTGGGAAGTTTTCTACACAATAACACAGCAGTGGGGGGGGGGGGGGTCCCTCAGATGGACATGTTTGCCAGCAAGGACAATGCTCACCTGGAGAGTTTCAGCACCAGGACAGGGCAGACATCTGCATGGAGAACAGATACCTTCTCCTTCCCTTAGACACACCTCTTCATTTACGCCTTTCCACCATTAACCCTGTTTGCCTCTAGTGCTTCTGAAGATCAGGCAGGAGGGTTCAAAGGCCATCCTGATAGCACCAGACTGGCCCAGGCAGCACTGGCTTCCCTCCTCCTTGAGGTTACCAGTCAAAAGCCGTGGATGTTACCTCAGAGGATGGACCTTCTCACCCAGAGTAAGTGGAGGATTGTGCACCCCAACCTTCAGACTCTCAGCCTGGTTTATTCCACAGCACCCTACTGCACTTCCAAGTTGAGTCAGCCGGTACAAACCATTTTAAGAGTCTAGAAGGCCTAGCATCAGAATGTTACTCGGCTAAATGGAAAAGATTCTCTGTTTGGTGCCAGAGCACCGGCTTCAGACAAATTCTGTTAACATTCCTAACACTCTGGACTACCTGGCCAACCTAGTGGAGAAAGTTCTCTCTTATGCTTCCAACAAGATAAATGCCTTGGTCGTCTCTGCCCACATCCCTTGTCATCCTCCAATTTATTCTCGCCCCTTGCTGAAGCAATTTCTTAGAGGAGTTGTTCACATTAGGCCCCAGGTGGAAACCCACCCCTCCTTGGGACCTCAACTTTATTCTAGAAATGTTAACTTTTCCTCCTTTCCAGCCTGCAACCTCTATCACTTTAAAGTTTCTTGCCTGGAAAACAGCCCTTCTGCTGGCTATCACTTTTGCCAGGAGGGTCTCAGAGTTGCAGGCCCTAATGGCAGTCGAGACTTTCATTATCTTCAGTAAAGGCAGGGTCTCCCTCCGAATGAATCCTTCCTTCATGCCTAAGGTGGTTACTAGTGTGTCTCTGATCAGGTCATTCATCTGCCTATCATCTTTCCCAACCATCAAAACAGAGGAGAAAGATTATTGCGCACTCTGGATATACACAGGATGCTATGCTTCTACCTGGACAGGACTAAATCATTGAGAAAAACAGACCAGCTGTTCATTACTTTTGCCCCAGGCTCTGAAAGAAACCCAGCTTCTAAACAGAATGTATCCAAGTGGATTTCCGACTGCATCTCTTTCTGTTACAGCCATCATGGCAAAACGTCCCCTGATTTGATTAGGTCACACTCTACTAGGGCCATAGCTACTTCTGCAACGTTCCTCTAAGGGGTTCCCCACTAAGGACATCTTGGAGGCAGCCACTTAGTCTTCTGTGTATACCTTCACTAGGCACTACCACCTGGCAACCTTTTCCAAATCTAGAGCAGGTTTTGCATCTGCATTCCTGCAGGGAATCCTCTCCTCTCCTTAATCTCCTTCCACCCTCTCTAAAGCTTTTGGAATTTTCCCAACAGTTAGGACTGCAACAGTGAAAAACAAAGAACATAGTATAGTTTTGTACACTTAACATAAATGTAGATGTTCAAGTGTATTTATTCACTGTTGCAGTCTTCTTTCCATCCCTCCTTACCCTGCTAGGTGGACTACTAGAATCAGCCAAGGACCCTGCACCTTCCATCCTTGGTTTGGTTCCACTCTACCTTAGCCCATCTTAGGTATACTTCAGGCATTCTTGGATCCACACTAATTTGGCCCTTCTAGGGTACACTTGGGCGCTCCTTCTAAGCGGGTCAGAAAAATACTGAAATGATGGTGCAGGCTGGCTCAATTTATACTTGAACATACTGACGTCAGTAAAGGCATCAGCAAGTCTGGGAGGTGAAAACAGTTTTCTCTGGTAGTCGGGTCAGCCAAGGGCTTTCACGGCAGGAAATACCAACAGTCAAGACTGCCAACAGTGAATGCACTTTCTTCTGCAAGAGTACTTATGTTTTTTGACTGTGAGAAAAGGGGTGTGAATTTTCCTCCTCCTTCCATTAAGACAGTTGGTCAGTCTCCCATGACTGCCACTGTTAGAAAGGTTTCCCTGTGAAGTAGCAGTTAAGGCAGGTAGTTTCAGGGAATTACCTTTTCCTTTTTTAATTTTTAGATGTACTTATACAGACAGTCTTTCCAGACAGTCTTATTTTTTTCATGAGTAGTTTGTACAATGGCGTTTTTCTGTGCTGGATGCAAAACGGTAAGTATCCAAGGTAACATATGGCCTACTTTGCCTGGCAGCACAGAGGTTTTTGTTCTGTTTTTTGACCTAAGTAAACCAGTCTCATTTGGGGTGGGGGGAGTGTCCTGCTGCACTGCCATTATGGTTCCATAAACTTTTTTTTATGTAACTGTCTTGGTGTACCAGCACTCTTTCTTCAGTAATAGCAAGGCCAGTTCCTCATAACAAAGTGATTGTGCTGTTCTTGGCCAGCGTGAAGGGTAACCTTCAGCAAGGAATAACTTGAGTGGCAAAGCTTTGCATGCTACCCCATACCAATTTTCCACAGGGAAGTAAGCACTCCAGTAGTCATAATGTTCTCTTCTAGCCAGAACACTGCAGTGTCAGCATGATATTCTGCCTCCTGACTTAACAGTTGCTGTAACAGTTGAGCAGTGCATGAGCCAGGCTATAAATAATATTAATTAAATTTCACATCTTGGCTCAGGAGGGGACATAGATTTCACATTTTGCAAAACTACAGACTTCATTTCCATCAAATGAACTTATTTCTGCATTTGACAAATTATCCACTCCTGGTCAACAAATATAAATAAATAAGTAAATGGTCAGAAGAAGAGAGTCTGTTGTATGTGTTAGCAAATCTTTTAGTTTTTTTCTGCAAATATATTCAAATATTGTAGTCAAGAGACATGTTTTGGGCATTTTCTTTTGGAATTTGGGAGTTCACACCTAGAGAGGTGGATGCATTTTTTGGCAATCATTCTTTCTTAATCTCTGTATCACCTCTTGAAAATGTGATGAGCTCAAAGATGTAATGCATTTGTATAACTATCAGATTGTTGCAAATACTAAATATTGAGACACATATGGCCTCTTCTTTGAGGGATATAACAAATGTGAATGCCTAAGAAACAAGATCATTGGTGGTGGATAAATGTACTCATCATTAAATGCAAAACTGTACACAGTTTGAAAGAATATTATGGTAAGACATATTTTATCTGGTTGCATACTGTAGAAATCCAAAGTTAAATTGTGAATAGCACATAAGGTTCCTGCAAACACTGAATACAAATTTACCAGATGGTCTAGTAGTTCTTAATTTTTGACTATCCCTGTATGAAAAGGAATAACTGCCCCACAGCATTCTGTGAGCAAGAATTCCTTGATAATAGATAATAGTTGGCTTAAGTGTTTGACACAAACTGCATCTAACCCTGTAGAAAACAACAACATGTCGTACGTGATTCTTTGAGAAATGTTGCAGTATAATTTTTGGCATAAATGGGATCGAAGGTCTAATAGCACCATCATATTCAATATTAATTTAATGTTTTTTTTTTTTTTTAACCTCCCAGGGCTTTGCCCACCTGTACCCATATTGACCCATTTCTGTTGGGGGGAGGGAGTCTTACCTCATTCATTTCCTTAGAATCATTTGCTTCCCCCAATATTTCTAGCAAAGTACTTTGTAGGGATTTTTTGAAATCTGCCAACTTGTTACACCCCACATACCTCTCTCTTCCACCATACCTCTCCAGCATTTCTACCTAAGGAAGAATTCTTTGAAATTTGCTCAGAATATAAAAATACCTATGTAAACACTTTCATGTAAAAGTCCTAAACCTTCTGGACTGTGTTGCACATGTGGGAACCATGTAAATGTACTCTTTCTGCTCCTTTGGGAACAGAAAATGGAAAGGCATTATACAATATTTTATAACCTCTTCTGCTTGATTCCTGTAGTTGTCATACATTACTTTCTAACAGGATCTTTTGCTCTAAACGCCACTAAATCTCAACCAGAGCATAACTTTCACTTGTCAGTCCCGTGTTTTTTATCCTTGCCTATACTGTATTATTAACCTCTGGTAGGGAAGTGAGTCTCTATCAAGCAGTCAAAGCTTCTGCTTGGCTTCATCCCACTCTGTTTCCTCTCTCTGCATTACCTTGGTTCCTTTGCCGATTTTCTCCAGTAAGTTCCAGCTCCCCCTTTCCTGTATTCATTGCCCCTATTTCCAGTTATCGCTGTTGGTAAAATCTCCTTTCCTTCATTCCCATGTTGGCTTAGTTACTAAAATATTTTCTGCTGCTTAAAAATGCAATAATCTGTATGGTGGTTGTTCTCATTAAGGGCCTACAACCAAGATCCTACTCTCTGTCTTGAAGTCTCTTCCCGTTTCAACATCATTGATTTCCACTTTGGTACCCTTCTGCTTGTGTTATGAGCTTCAGCTGCATAGCTCTAAAGTATCCTCTCAAATTGGGTAATCCAAAATCACCTTGTTCTATGGCGAGAAACAACCTATAGCACTTTATACTATTGTTCCTTGACCAGGTTAGTCCCACTAGGCCAGTGACCTCTGTTCATGTGAGCTCTAGGGTTGTATTGATACTATTTAGGGGGAATTTGGCCGGGTCACTGGGGAACTTCCCCTACTTTTTTAGTAGGTGGTGCCAGAGGGCTTTTATCAGCAATCACTGAATCTAAGATGGCGACTGAGAGTGGTAGTGATGAGATTGAGAAGGAGCGAATGGAAAATGTAGTTCAGAAGGCAAACAACGATTGGAGGTGAGTATTGTCAAATCATGGTGTGGTTGTGGTCTGGATGACTTGGACTTACAAAAACTATAGAAGGAGAAACGGGTGAATTGGAAGTCATGGCAAAATATTTGGCAATGATGAGATGACAGAAAGGTAGAAGGATGTTGTAAACTATTATATAGATGGAGAGGCGACATGTCTGGCCAATGGAGTAATGCTTTTAAGGGAATGCTCTGTGTTGGGCTACAGGAAGATGGAGTAGAGTGGTAAACAGACTGATAATGTTACCAGAGAAGAAACTTATGCAGCGACAGGTACTCAGTTCCATTCAAAGTGTAGGCTCCTTTACTAGTGGTTTAGTCAGGCTTTTTATTATAGCTTCAGTGGGTGGGTCTAAGGTGGTCTGTTCCTGATGCATCATAGGGTTGTGTTTAGGGGAGGATTAAGTTTATTGAAACACCCATGATGTCATGGTGGGTCTTGTGGCTCAGAGTTTTTGTGTGTACCTTTTAAGAAGCATTTCCAGATGTAAGCATATGCATATAAATAATAAACACATGCAGGCAGTAGTGCCATTTTGAGAGTACAGCCAGAGTGTTAACATGTATGAGTGTGTTAGTCTGTTTACAAGTTTATTTAAGTTACAGAGCCTCATTTCTGATGTGTTTGTGTGTAATAAAGCTGCTTGACATGAACCCACAAATGTTCGTCTGTTTTATCCTGACAAGACGAGAGATATGGTATCAGAACCGGGATTAAGAGAGCAACTTCTTCAAGACATGAGGTGCAGAGTTGAAGGTGAAGGCAGATTAAGCTGGTTGAGTGAAACAGAGCTCAGGCAAACAAAAAGGGCCAGAAACAAACTTAAGGTAATTGAAAACTGCACAAATTATTTATTTGGCTAAGAAAATGAGTATTTGTAAGGCACAAAGCACATTATTAATAAAATGAGTAGCACAAAACGTATTACTAATCAACGAAAGGCACAAAACGCATTACTAATTGAACAAAGTGTTCAAAACCACAATATATGATAAAACTAGCAGAGATAATAATATGGGGCTCAGGATTATCTTTGGTTTCCATAACGAGCATGTTTAAAGTAAAGTGGGCACAAGAAAAGTATGAGCATAATAAGAGATTAAAAGGGCTTAATGAGCATAATAAAAGGGCAAATTAAGCTTAAAGAGCAAGGCGACTGCATGTTTTTAGTAAAAGACAGTGTTTGAGCACAAACTACTATTTTGCTTTGTCCAAATCCATTCAAAGCATAACTAGAGTTCGAAGTATGTGTGCAAAGTGGTTTGTAGAGTGTTTGCTTTATTACGGTGCAGTTGTTTCAGAGTTTGCTGTATGCAAAGTGCAGTTATAATGCAAAGTACAGCCATTTCGAAAAGTTTCTTGTGCTGTGTACATGTATTCAGAGTACCGCGATTTCAGAATATTTCTTACACTGTGCAGAGTTACTTCACAATGTTGAAGAGTTTTGTGCTGTGTACAGTTTATTTGCAAAGTGCATTCATCTCAAATGGTTTCTTACTCTGAGCTTCTTCTGCTGTGTACAGTTTATTCACAAAGTACAGTTATTTCAAAGTATTTCTTACATTGATAAGAAGTGTTTCTCAAAATTCTGTGATTTCAGAGTGTTATTGTACTATGGAGACTTATTTGTCAAAGTGCAGTTATTTCAAAGAGTTTGTTGTGCTATTGGGCATAATTAGCAGTTCTGACATATATATTTGTGTGTGTATGGTCATATATAATTTCAAGCACCTTCACTACAGTGTGTTGCTATGGCAGAGGCATTTCGCAGATGAAGTCCACTTCTGTTTGATCATGATATAGCAGAGAATTGGAAAAAATTCGAGCAGAGATGTGATATTTTCATACAAGCAGCTTTTTTAATGAACAAGAAGAAAGCACAGATGCACGTACAAGGGCATTCATTTTGCTTAACCTAGCTGGGAGAGAGGCTATTGAAAGAGAGAGTTTATTTGTGTTTGCACCAGAAGTATATGCAGGAGAGGGGGAAACAGCCATATTATGGTATCGGCTGAAAAAAGGGAGCACCCTGAATGCTTGAAATGCAAATTTAGAGAAATGTGCAACCCCCCAGACAAATGTTACAGTAGAGAGACAGTTATTTTATACAAGAGAACAAAAGCCAGGTAAAACCTTTGCAGTTTCTATCACTGATTTGAGAAATAAGGCTAAAACGTGCAGATTTGGTGACTTGAAAGATGAGTTAAAGGCCAGGCTTGGGTGTGGTGTTAATAGTGCTGCAGTGAGAAAGATTTTGCTTCATGACAGTGATTTAATGTTAAGTAAAGCCATAGAGATTTGTCAAGTCCATGAGCTCATAGAAAGGCATGCAAGTATGCTTGCAAGTGATAAAAGCATGGTTTCAGCAGCCTCTAGAGCAAACTTAGACACCATGCAACACGTGGCAAGCAGAAACAGGCCTAAGCACATGGCAGCTGCAACCCCTGCGGGTTTTCTAGGAAAACCTGTAGCTTTCTAGCAAGTTCCAAGACTAGCTCAGTAAAAAGGGCATGCTCAGTGCAGTGCAAGAATGGATCAGCAAAACCCAAGTCAAGTCTTATTGTTGACTGTCGTACTTGTGGAGCCAGTCATGAGTGTAAAAGAGAGAAGTGCTTAGCATTTGGTCAGCAATGGCACAAGTGTAAAAAATGGAATCATTTTCAAGGGTTTTGTAAGTCAAGCAAGCCTTATTCAGTTATTAAGAAAGATCACTCAAAAAAAACAAGTTGATCATGTAGAAAGCTGCAACACTACTTTCTATGTAGATGGTATCAGTGGTTGGTGAAAAAGTTAATGCAGTAGATTTATTGGCAAAGAATGAAGTATTTTGTACTGTCCTGATCAATGGTAAACCCACGGAGCTCAAAGTAAACACTGGTTCAAAGGGTAATGTAATGTCAGCAGAAACATTTACTAAAGTGAGGGCTGGTGAGCAACTTAATTTGGCCAATTGTGCGAAGCTGGTTGCTTATGGAGGTGAAGAGATTCTTATCGAAGACTTAGTATTGCTTTCATGCTATTCGGCTGGAAACAGTTACAGCTTGCAAGTTTATGTAGTCTGAAGACCTGTGTGGTCATTATTCGGTCTCAGAGACAGCTTGTGAATGAAACTTTCTTTTACTAAAGTAGTCCATCATTTAAGCACATGCCCCAGTTCCAGCTTTACTGATGCTACTTTCTCAAAGTATGCTGATGTTTGACAAGTTTGACAAACTTCCAGACATGTACTCCAGAAAAGTAGACCAAGAGGTTAGTCCAGTGGTCAGACTAGCAAGAAGAGTTCGGACAAAGTCAAGGTCCATTTAGATAAAATGGTGCACAAGGTTTGATTTGTCCAGTCACAGAACCAACTGAGTGGTTGTCTTCCATGGTAGCTGCTCATAAGAAAAATTCAGTGAAATCAGAATATACATTGACCTATGGGACTTGAACAAGGCATTAAAAACACCTCATCAATCCTATGCATACGGTCGATGAGATCGACACCCTCATGCTAAGTGCCAATGTTTTTTCTGTCTTAGTTGCAAAAAGTTAATTTTGGCAAGTAATGCTTGATCGCAAGTCTTCACTACTGACTACATTCAGTACCCCATTTGGTAGATACAGATTCCTCAGGATGCCTTTTGGAGTAAATTCTGCCAGTGAAGTCTTTCAGTGTGGAATGGAGCAAAGTTTTTCAGGCCACCCGTATGCAGTAATAGTTGATGATTTACTGATTGGAGGTAGTGGTGAAGCAGAGCATGACAGAAACCTCAGGAAAGCTCTGGACAGAGCACGTGAAGTGAATTTAAAGCTCAATCCTCTGAAGTTCAAATTCAGACTACCAGAAGTTACTTATGTAGTTTATTTATTTAACAGATCCTTCCAAGCAAGCAGGCATTCTTGAGATGCCAGCTCCAGACAATGTCCAAGCCCTACAGCGTTTTCTTGGTATGGTTAACTATTTGGGCAAATTTATCACTGACTTTAATGAGTTATCGGTGCCTTTAAGAGAGCTAGCATACAGAAATGTTGCCTGGTCATGGTTAGAACAACACTAGAGCGCATTTGATAAGCTCAAACAGCAAATTGCTAACCCGCCTAGATTAAGGTACTATGATGTTCACAAGCCAGTAGTTCTTTCCTGTGATGCTTCAAAGTTCGGTCTTGGTGCAGTTATTCTTCAAGACGACAAATCTGTTGCCTACACATCTAGAACTCTTACCCAAATTGAGATGCAGTATACTGAAATTGATAAGGAACTTTTGGCAGTTGTGTTCACATGTTCGAAGTTCCATGATTATATTTATGGCCGAGCTATCCAGATAGAAACTGACCATCAACCTCTAGTCACTATTTTAAAGAAGCCTATGCATTCATCTCCAAGACTACAAAGAATGATGCTCAAATTGCAGAAGTACAATTTCAAAATGGTCGATACAAAAGGGTAAACTTCTTTATCTGGCTGATACCTTATCCAGATCGCCCAGAAATACCACGGAACAACTTGATGTAGAGAATTTTGACTTTGATGTCATGGAAGTGCGTAATTTTTTCACCACAAGATTTGAACTAAGAGATCATACAAAGACTGATCTAATTTTGCAAAAGCTCAGCCACTTCATCAATGTAGAATGGCCGTCAAAGCAATCCTGTGTATCGCCAGAAGTGCAACCTTACTTTCCATACAAAGGTGAGATGTTGATGGAAGATGGTGTCATTTTCAAATGTCACAAAGTTATTGTTCCCACTTCCTTACAGTCAGTGCCAGTGCTAGGTTATTTTATGCCCTAGGCAAAACTTTAGTGCACCCCTTGTTTTACAAATAAGCTACTTTTTTTTTTTAAATTGAAATTATAGAAAAAGGAGACAATGATTTAAATTGACATATTTATTGCCATATTTATCGCACAAAAAATTACACACAGATTACATAATCAAAATATTTTTCTTGCCTTCTGCTTCACAGAAGTTTTCACATGTTGTGTCTTTCGGATTTCCCGGTTAGGGGTCGCCACAGCGGAACTCCGGTCCGCTAATGATTGGCAGTTTATTTTTACGTGCCGAGTTGCCAGCCCTGACGCACAACCTTCAACGAAGGTATGCCCATTCACGCATGTCTCCACGCAGAAGACGCTCTAGCTGAGAGTCGAACCAGACAGCGTCTTACTGTGAGGCGACAACGTTACCGCAGCACCACCACCACAGCAATCCTTCAAATCCAGTGTGGAAGCAAGGGCATATTCAATTGAAATTGTTGCCAAGTCTATAAGTCTGTTTTGCAACATTGTTGAACACAAGTAAGTTTTGATAACTTTCAACTTTGAGAATCTGCGTTCACCACTTGCCACAGATACTGGAAGTGTTAGCAGTATTCTTAGGGCAATGAAAACAGTAGGTACACAGTCGAACATTGTTGCACTATGAAGAGAAGTACTTCTTGTGGTGGCATAGACCTTAGAAGTCTTCTAGCTACTGCTTGAAGTTCACAGCAGAGATCCATAGCATCAATATCTTTGTAGAATTATGCGTCAAAGCCTTTTTCGAAATTTATGTCAGTTAGTATGTCTGCAGGTGCCTTTTTGTTGATATTGTAGATATTGTACAGGAGGCCAAAAAGAATATTATGCTGTTCTAATTGTTGAAACCTCTCTTCAGTAGATTGGATAGCCGTGTTTAAGACAGAATGGTAGAAGCCTGCTTTAAATTTGCGCTTAGGATCTTGCAGTGTCTCATCTTGAGCTTCATATTCAAACTGCCGTTTTTGTCTCCTCCTAACTTGTTCTGTATCAAAGTTTGGTTGTGTTTCTAGTTCCTTGGCTTTCTCAGCAACATCAACCAAAACCTGATCGAAACCCTTATCACTTCTGCAAGTTAAATGATCATTCTTGATTATTTTAAGTTGTTTTGTTGCTGACTTTAAATCAGCTTCCTTCCTTTGCAGTGCTTTGCTAGTAATATTTGCTTCACAAAGAATGTTATACCAAGCAACAAGAGATACCTTGAACTGGAGCTTGCAAATTGCGTCAGCAATTGCTTCGATATGGGAATTATTTCCAGCCGATTAACCTTTTACTCTTGGGTCATCAAAGATTTGCATTAATGCATCATATATACTTTGATGAAACTTTAGTGGCTTCAAAGCGTCGATCTGACTCTTTTGTCTTGTTTTGCTTAATGGTTTAACAGTTAAGTCCAAAGCTTAGCTACATAAAACTTGCCAACGATGAGCTGGTGCAGATAAATACTTCTAAATCTGTTGGACTAAAGTGAAGAAACTAGATGCATCTAGGCAACACTTTGCTGCATCATTGACCACTAAGTTTAAAGAGTGTGCATTGCAGGGAACAAAAAACTCTCGTGGATTTATGTCTAGAATTCTCTTTTGTACACCATTTTCTTTGCCTTTCATATTACTTGTATTATCATATCCTTGACCATGGAGATTCTCAATTGGTAATTCCATTTGTTCAAGCTGTTCAGTCAAAGTTTCTGTCATGAAGGAACCAATAGTTTCCTCTAGTGGAAGAAATCGTAAGAAGTGTTCCGTTATTATTACCTCTGGCTAAAACATGTCACTATCTGATGGTTTGATAACATCAACAAAACATACCATCATTGTCATCTGTTCAGTATGGCTAATGTCTGGTGTGCAATCCAAGGTAATTGAGTAGTATTTTGTTGATTTCATGATTGACAAGATCTTTTTTTATAGTGTCTGCTAGGATATTTATAAGTTAATTTTGAATATCCTTTCACAAGTAATGGACCATTATTTCTTGATTTTTGACTCTGCATAAATATTCGTTCATTACAGGGTCAAAAAGACTAGATATTCAACAAACTTTAAAAAAATTACTATTACTGCCACTGTACAACTTTTCATTAGTACCACGAAATGCCAGGTTTTGAGTGCCAAGTATTCTGACCAAAGCAATGAAACGTTCCAATATTTTTGCCAATATTCTTCTTTGTGTTTGATTTTTTTTTGCTGGTTAACACTATTGACTGTTTTTTTCTTTTGATAAATGCAAATCAAGTTTTTTCTAGGTCTGATGAAAAGTATTCCTTTCATGTAAAGATAGAGTTGCTCCAATTCCAATCTTTTGAACCCAGTTCTTGTAGGGCCAATGTACCTTTTGTGTTGAATAACTTGCAGCAAAACCAAAAAAAATACATCTTTTGAAATTGAATACATTAACCATTGATGGTGTACTTTTTCACCATTAGGCAATGATCTTTGGTACTGTGTTGGAGAAAATCTTTTTAGTTCGTCTTTGGGAAAGTCCTACTTAATCTGCTGTGGTCCATTTTGTACTAAAATCTGTTGAAAATTACCATTACAATGAGAAGGCCAGTTTGGTAGGTCACTATAATCTAAATTAGGCCCAGTAGCATCATCTTTTTCACTTTTTCTGATATTTTCTTTTTCTGTAATTTGAGAAACATCTGTTTTTGGATCAACATCATTTGTAATAGAAGTACAACATTCAGCTTTTGATGTTTCACTGAGAGAGTGGCCACATTCTTGTTCTTCAGTTATTTTTCATGTGCAAATATATTTGAAGAAAGAACCCTCTTGCTTTGCTAGTTCCTTTGTTTTATTTTTCGGTTCTGAGCTCCAGATGGTCATTTTGTATTGGCCATAGCTTACTATCATAGAAAATAAATAATTTTCTAAATAAGGTGGCAAAATTTAATGTTTATTATGTAACCTCTAAAGCTGTGTTAACTCTTAATTATATATACTAACTATACATACTAACTTTAAGGCCAGTCAACGCATTTAATTCACAAACACCCCCCATTGCCTAACTAAAGTAGCTGTTTTTTTACCTATCAGGATTAAGTTACAAATAATAGTAACCGTTGTGTTGCATACTTGCATTGCTTTCATTTTTTTGACAGAAACATTAGTACTTGTGTGTGCTTGTGTGTGCCATCTAGGTACACATTTAATTTTATGTATTTTAATTTTGTTTACCTGGGTTTCTGCAAACAGCTTTAGTTAAAAAAAAAAAAAATAAATAACGTGTGGGGAGAAAAACTCCCAATATATTAGAAACATTTTTAAACAAGCATTCAGTATAAACATGAACAGATATGAAAATAACACATTAAGAATTGCTCATAAAGTCGCTAATTGTTTTACATTTATCATAAAGTACATACAGAAGAGTTTTGTAATTCTAGTTTTGTAGAACTGTAGCAGTAAGCAACTGGGCCATTTCATCCATTCACACAGCCCAATCTCCACTTACAACCCCAACCACAGTATATGACTTGCTCTTGCGAGGTTGAAAACAAAAACAGCAACAGACAAGACGACACTGTCATTAAGTTAAGTATACTTTTTTCACACAAACAATACTTAAGAGTTCAGAGCTTGTGGTCGATCTTACTCAACTAAAATGCACATTACTCTTGCAAAGCAAGGCCGAACTGCAGTAATTTTGTCTGCACATAAGTATTGCTCCCATTCCAACTGCCCACCTAGAGAATCTGCTTTGAGCCTACAATGTGTAAAATAACAAAGTTAAAAGGCCATGTTTACATTATTGTATTTCTTTCACATCACATAGCCAAGAACTTCAGTTCACTCATACACACTGTACTTGTGCAAGAGTACAGCTGGTTTCAACAACACATTGACAAACAGTCCTGTTTATCTTGACTACCCCTACAAAACGATATTAGGTTAGAAAAACATGTCATCTTTAAACGGCACCCTAGAACATACTTCAGATCTAGTATCTCTTTGACTCTTGCCAGGATATTACATTTTATATATATAGATATATATATTTTATATATATATATATATATATATATATATATATATATATATATATATATATATATATATATAAAACAATAATAGTAAAGAAAGTCATCAACAGTGCCCAAAACACACAGACCAATAGTATTTGGTTGACCATGCCAGTGTATTACAAAAAAAAAAAATTAACAGTCCCCAAAACATGGTACATCCGTAGTATTTGGTCAACCCTGCCAGGATAGTTTATTAAAAAAAAAAAAAAAGTCATCAACAGCCCCCAAAATGCACACACTACCTAACCTTACCTACTACTAGTATCTGGTTGAACATGCCAGGTGTGTTAGAAAATCACAAACTGCCCCCAAAACAGCCAGCCCCCTGCAGATTTTGTCTGTCTACTATGATCTGGATGACCCTGCCAAATTCCAGGCCCAAGATGTTAGAAACAAAGGCAAATATGTAACCGGTCCACATTTTCATTTTAAACAGTATCTGGTCGATCCTGCCAAAAATAATAAATAATTAAATACATAAGTTATCTGGTTGACCTTGCCAGGAACAAAAATGCAATATGCAGTATCTGGTTGGCCCTGGCAGTCAAAAAGTGCAATATGTATATCTGGTTGGCCCTGTCTGCCTCGCTTCGGAAGAAAACTCCACTGCTGCTCTCTCACTCTCGCTCATTGCTTTGACCAGTGCAAAGAGCAGGAAGAGAGCATGAGAGCAATAGGACTAAGCAGCCAACTAAACAGTCCAGTCGGACTCTGATCCCTGGCCAGAAATTGATCCTCTTGATCCCTGCAGTCTGTAATTAATCTGGACTGTTTTTAAAGCAATCCGGCAATTGTTTTTTTTTTTTTTTTTTGTAAAGCGGAACTCGAGCATGCATGCATGCTGCTCCAAGTTCCGCGAATGCTCACTACAACCCGCCCAGCTGCTCCCCCTCATGATCTGTGCCCTAGGCGAATACCTAATTCACCTTAATGGTGGCGCCGGCCCTGCTTAGTGTGAATACATTCGTCTTTTGTATCCCATGTTCCGATTCTACCAAAAGAAGCGCAATAGGGCTAGTATTTTGGTCTTCTTTATCGAAAGACATTGATAAAGTGCTTTATTCTTGTTCAATGCTGTTATAGTACTGAACCGCATTTGCAAAAAGAGCCACTAAAAGGAAAAACAGTGAGGATGCAAATGGCAGAAGGCTTTGATCGAATTGGTCAAGTGAGAGGTATATGTGCTAAGCCGAGATCCTACTTAGTAGACTCTGAGGGTATAGAATACAGGACAAACCGCAGGCATCGTACCTGAGATGCAGACTCTAGATCTCAGAGCAACCCTGACAATGTTCATACTGAAGAACATGTCTCAGTATCCGTTCCCATTCCTGATGATGTCCCAGTTGTCCCCCAAGTTTAACATTCTTTGAAGACAGTCCCTGCTACTAGATCCAGTTTTGACTTTTATGCTACACGATCTGGTAGTATTTCCAGATCTAGCGTAAAATACACAGCAACCTGGATATGATTGTTTTATATTTGTCTAATTTTGTATGATCGCATGTCAAAGAATTAGTTCTGTATAATTGCATGTCAAAAGATCATTTCTGTAAATTGCATGTCAGTAAATACTGTCATTTAGTATGTGAACTATTTCTCAAAGAGGGAGGATGTAGATCAGAATGTGTGTATGTACCTTTAATAAGCATTTCTAGATGTAAGCACATGCTTTTAAATAGTGAGCATGTGTAGGCAGCAGTGCCATTTTGAGAACAGCCAGAGTGTTAACATATGAGTGTGGTAGTCAGTCTGTTTATTTAAGTTACAAAGCCTCATTTCTGATGTGTTTGTGTGTAGTAAAGCTGTTTGAACTGAACCCACAAATGTTCATCTGTTTTATCCTGACCAGACGAGCGACAGGCCTGACCTTGTGTGTGGGGGTGGGTTACCCAAAGATGAAATCATGCTTTTGCAATAAATAATCAGAATCTTGAAATAACATAAACTGGAATAAAATAAGACCATATAAAAATAATAGTAAAAATGAAAGTACATCATAAAAATAAACATAAATCCATTCATTTTGTCCCCATTTTGTGTCATGTTTTGACAAGTCTTATGATGGTTACAGATTTCTGTCCAATATTCTTGTGTTTTCTTCTAAATAAAAGGGATCTGTAGCAAAGTGTTAATTGAAATGGTGAAATGTTGTTGAAACAAACCAATTGGATATCTTGTTTTATTTGTAACTTCAGTGTTTTATTTTACTTTTAGTTGCCATGGAAAAACAAAATGTTGGTCTTCTAAGTGTTGTGGCACTTTCAATAAATCTTTATCAAATCCACTAGGAATATATTCTTAATAAGTTGGTTGAGAGTTGTACATCTAGTGTCTCTAACATTGGTTCCCAGTTTGTGGGTAAGAAGCTTCAATCTTTCAACATGGCTATCTCATTTGAAAGTATACTGTGACTTCCCTGTGGGTCAAGGGTAAACTGGTGCCTTTTCACATACATTCCCTTATCTGCAGAGTGAAGAAATAAACACACTGCCTTGATCAAGTTAGCATCTGTGGAGACATTTTTATGGGAGAGATTCTTAACCAGTTTAAATTTATGAGGGAAGAGTAGGGGGTGTATTAGGTGTAAAGGTGTTTTTGTCCTTAATGTTCTTCCATTGTTTCAAATTGCACATGGATGCTTGATTTAACCATTATTGGTTACAAGATCGATGAGCCTAGAGTGCTTGTGGTGAGGCTAGCAGAGGAAGCCTTGTGAATGACCATCCATAAGGCTGCTGTCCGATTCCTTGGGGGATGCCTAGAAAGCAGTTAGTTTGTGACGGTGCTTTCTGAATGAGTGAAGGGATCTTATGGTTGAGGAACTTCTAGAAGAGATGGACTGCCAAAAAAACCTAATTTAATTGTTAAAAAACTGTAACAGTGTGAGGGTAGTGGGAACGCATGGGGATGATGCAACCGAGGTTCTTTTGTTTGTCTCCCTGGTAGTCTGACCACATGGTTGTGCAGCTTCAATCATTTTGAAGTTAAATTAGTCCTGTATAATGAAAATCCAAGTTCCAAATCTGTGTACTGTTTTTTTTGGGGAGTGTCATGTAGTTCATTCTTATAACGTCGCTGTCCGTATAGATTCTTGTTAGACTCTACCGGTTGGCGCCGATGTTGGGTCCTGGGTGTCTGGGTCAGCAGGGGCTGGGAATACAAATATGTACCTGTGTCAGACTAAACTTTCTTCTGCAACTAGGTGATTTATTTTAGAAACACAGTTGATTTATTTAAAATTAAGTGGAAACAAACTGGGGAGGGTCTCTGGTAGGATTTATTATAGAGCGGAGTTATCGGGTTTAGAATTTTGTGCATCCATTAAGGTTTTGGGACACTGGTTTCAACTGCCTGACTCCTAAGTAGGTGATTATACAGTGTGATTTTGTGGTCTGAGTTGTATGGATGTTGCTCCATAGATAGGCAACCTGCATTGGCCATGGTTTAAGATGGGGGAGCTAACAACCATAGGCTTTGGACTATGGGCTGGACCTATGATGCTCCAGTGGTCCACAAAGTTGACAGACTTATTGATAGTGCATTTTAAATAATTATAGCTCCCAAAAACAGAACACATGTGTGAGAAATACTGATATTATTAGTGCTCGAGGGCACTGTATAAGTAGGTGTATTTGTCTAGAGAGAAGATGTAGGAGGTGCCTAGAAGAATCAAGTACTACGGAGCCGAATGGCAGGTAAAGACCAAAGGAACCTATTGGCGCACAATATCTAAATGTTAATTCACCCCATAATCCAGAGTAAGTACAACCTTTAAAAAGAAAATAGTTTGCATAAACCTAGACTGACTTATGACTACCACATATTAAGGTCTATATAATTTAGCTAACAGATTTTAAAAATTAAAGGCGGTGATGCTAGTTGAAGAGGGGAGGTGCCTAAGGGAACAGAGTGGACCAGAGGACACCATTCAAGCCTAATTATGTACACTATATCAAAAGATCTAAGCACACCTAACTATTAAATACACACTGGGGCACCACAAGGAGCTTAAACAATGTTAGACTGAAGCCGGAGAAATGTCAGAAAACTCTGAAATATCAAATACTATGAACCCTTCCATTCAGTAGTTTTAAAACTACAGCTCTGGAAAAAATGTTGGAAAGTATACAAATCAGGAAAAGTATAAACATATCAAGCTAAAACAACAGTCACATACTTGCAAATGTGAGCAAGCCACTATTACAGACCAGTCCTGAATGTCTAGTGTAGTTTGAGTAAATAAAACGTCAATATGATGTCCAGCAGATTCCATCAAATATTAAATGGTTACCTTACCTGAGATTTCCTTTAGGGTGGTCTTGAGGTATAGTCCTGCTAGTGGAATTTTTATGGTCTGTTTTTCATAAATTTAAGATACAGTTGATGGATTCTGTAGAGTTTAGTTTTGTTTTGTTTTTTTTTATTTTGTTTTTTTGAAACCTTTTCTGCCATTCAAGTTCTTATTTCTCAAGCTTGTCGTTGGGGTTACTGTTGAGTGGAATGTTTTCAGTACGGTCTAAAACAGGGCATTTGAAGACATTGTGTCCATGTTTATCCCTAGCATGCATAGCCATTGGGTTTGAAGGGACAGCATGTCTGATATCGGAGTTTTGTCTGGCGATCCTGTTCTTGAGTTTGATTGTCTTAACAATGTAAAATGCTTGGCGCTTGCTGCAGTGTGCTCTGTAGACCACTTTCTCTGTATTACAGTTACCAAGGGTATGGGAGATGCATCTTTTCAGGTTCTTTACCAGATGCTGTCACAGTTGCTCACAGTGTGTACAGGGTGGGTTACTGCAGGCACAGGTACCGCCTTTGTCATAGTTTGAGGGGTTCTGGTGTTCAGCAAAACTCCTTGTGTTTCGACCTCTCTTGGCTGTAAACATTGGTGTTGTGGTATTATTTGGCTGAGGCTTCTTTTCCATAAGAATAATCCAGTTTCTTATGATCTCTTGGATGCAGTTGTAGTCTAGTGAGTAGGTGAGCATCAGCCTGAGAGCCCAACTGCTATCCTTTCTGCATTTTCCAGCATCTCCGAGGCTTCTGTGAGGGTTGTGATCTGGTTGGATTGTGTTTGGGTGATACTAGTATTTTTGTTGAATGATGGGGCTTAAAATTTCATTAAGTAGTTTTTTACTATGTCTTCTTGCTAAAAAGTCTCTTTCCAGGTTATGTCCTCTTGCTAAAAAGTCTCTTTCTAGGTTGTGGATGTTTTTGGTGAAATTTTCTATTTCCTTTGTGACCCCAGCAATCCTAAGGCCTTGTGATTTGACCATGTTCCTCTTAAGGTGGTGGGGGTGCATACTCTTGAAGAGGAGGAGGTTTACTGTGGTGGGCTTGTGATATAGATTGTTGATGCGTAGTCCCTTGTTTAGGTCTTTGCTAATGGTGAAGTCAAAGAAATCCACACTGTCAGAGCTGTGATTGGTAGTAAAACAGAGAAAACTGGTGGATCTGTTGATGTGGTTATTAAAGTCAGTAAGCTCTTGGATTCCACTTTTCCAGATTATGAATATATCATCATTGAATCGGTAACATCAACCCATTTGTGGGAGTAAAGAGGAATTGTAAACATGCTCGGCTTCACATTTTCCGATAGAGGTGTTGGGCAAATTGGGGGCCATTGCAGCTCCCATCACTATTCCTGTGGTTGGTTTGTAGATATTTTCTTCAAAGCAGGGACAAAAAGGTGTTACCGAGGAGCAGCCTTAGTAGTCTACCCAAACCTTCTGTTTCTCCTGCGAGTGCAGTGTATTCCCGATTATAGGTTTCCTCAACAGCCTGTATACAGTAGTCATAGTGCGGAATGGTGTACAAGGCCTCCACATCGATGGTAACCAGTATGGACTCCTTGTACATGGGTAGGTTTTTCCTCTTTTTCAGGAAATCCATCGCATCCAGGATAAATGGCTGATTGCTCTCTGCTAGCAGTTTTATTTTGACATCTGGGTAGATCGCTATGGGTTCAGTAACAGATCCCCCGCTAGCTACTTCTGATTTGTATGATGGGTCATTGATGTCCTTGTATGGTTTGGGGATCCCAAAGAAGTTAAACAGTTTGGGTGCGTAACCATTAGAAATTCAAGAAGGTTTTGGCTTATTAATTCATCTTTATGAAGGTTGGGGAGTTCAGTAAGTATTTCCTGGTATGCTAACCTTACTTTTCCCAGGTCGGTGGGATCATACTATGAGCAGTTACTAAGTAAGGTTTATGATATTGCTGTAGGTTTTAGAGTCTGTAACCAGTATTCCTCACCCTTTGTCTGCTTGCATTATTCTTTGTGACCTGTCTTTGCTTAGTTGTTTAAACACCTGTAACTCTTCCTTGTCAATATTGTAAAGTTTTATTCATGGGTGAACCTTACAGAACCTTCCTGATGTACTCTTCATATTTGTCTTGAAACGTGGTGATCACTGGGTTGGGGTGGTAGGCAAAAGTTGCTTGGCTTCTGCCATTTTCATAGCCTTGTGTGGAAAGAGACGTCATCTGCCCCTATGATGTAGTGGGAGGTGACTACCTTAGATCCACCCACTAAAACTGCAATCAAAAGCCTGACTAAACCACTTGTACTCAATTCTAAGTAGTGCTCATTAGCTAATAATGGAATCTACACTTTGAACGAAACTGAGCACTTGTATATTACTTTTCCGTAATGAAGGACTACCAAATTATTTTTCTATAAAGAAGGAATACTGAATTACCTCGCACAGGCAGTACAGAACAAGAAGCACCCAAGTACCACCTGAGAAGGAATTGTCTATTACCACAGGGGAATCTCCCCCAGAAGCTTCTCCTCATACACAGGCAAGTGGAAAATACTTTTTATGTTTTAACCCCAGTGACTCCCAGAGATACTGAGGATCCAAACTTGCCACTACCTTGACTGGGAATGTTTTTTTAACCTGTTCAGAACTTAAATTTCCAGTTAAAATAAATTTAAAAAAAGTGTTACAACTCATATCAGCTGTGATAGAAGAAACTGAGTTAAAAATGTAAGTTTGTCAGAATGTGCGTGATATTAAAAAGCTTGTGAATGATAAAAGTATGGACTGGAGGATGGAAGGTCTGTGCAACTTAAAAACAGAAAATAAGTTGCAGCATATGCCTAAAGTGGTAATAAATAGGGAAAAAAGGAGTATTAAGTACTGGGACAGCCATTTTTTGTTTGTTTGTTTTTGTGGGTATGACTTAAATAGGAAATTGTTAATGGACAGTGCAGGGAGTTTGGGCATTCCGTGAAAAACTGCAAACCAAACTGTAAGAAATTTGGAAATGAGGTGTGTTTTTGGTCTGTTTGTCCATTAATTAATGAAATAGAAAGTGAAGGGTGAATAACAAGTTATTACACAAAGGGTAGAAAAATGATGAAAGGACAGAAGAGGAACTATACGATGAAAGTGTAGAAAAAAGATGCACTAGACAAAGTTTAAATTAAAGAAACACGTATGGAAATGGAAAACAAGTGGGAGGTGCCATTGGGGGCATGGTGAGAAGGAGAAAAGGGAGGCCAAAAGATGGACTTGGGGGGGGGGGGGGACACAAAGTAAAGCATAATTTAATGTGGGTACCATGAAGAGTGATGTTAGAAGAATAATAGTATTTGAATGTTGTGTAAAGAATTGTTGTAGATGTAATTTGCTTTATGTACGGATAAAAGGATTTGGGTGGAATTTGAAATAACATGGAAAAGAAAAATGGTTTGGGCTATATGAAATGATATACACCGATAGTGCTATTAAAAATGAATGGGATAAAACATTAAAATAGCAGTGGTAACAGGAAGACTGTGTGTTTCATTTAAGAAAGGGACTGAAGTTGTGTAGAATATTGGTAGTGTATGCATATGGAAAGATAAAAGAGAAGATTGAGGAAGTGCAAAGATGTTAATCATTATGATCATTTCTGCAGTAGCTTTGCCTGCATGGTGTCATTTCTTGCTGAGGAATTGCCAGCCAGCTGTAGTAATCTGCCCATATAGTTAAGACTATTGCAGCATTGATCATAATGATGAACACAGTACAGTTGTGTAAGTAAACATGACCTCCTGTTCACATGTTGTAGTATTCTGTACTCTTGGGTCTCCTCCTCTTGCTACCCGAACGCCCAGCCAGTCTTCAGAATTTGTAGTCACTGCTAGGTACATGGGATGTCTGATGTGTCTAGACTAGCGTGGGCCATAAAAGTAATGTCTGCATGCACCAGACCTCAGAACTTCTCTGCTGCCAGTCAAACGTCAGCTGTCCCTGCCTTATCAGCTGTCGGATCAAGAATTATTGAGAGAAGTACCCCGTTGGGTATATTTTGTTTCGGGTCATTGCATGCCGGCATTATGTTCATGTCATCCAGAAAGGGTAAGTGCAAGTGCAGCCATCAGATTCCCCACAAAGACGCCCACAAGCTTTGCCTCTTTTGTCTGGGACCGTCTCACGACCATAAGGCCTGCTCCATTTGCCAGGCCTTCATCCCGAAAACCCTGCTTAACAGATTGCTTGCTCTAAGCATATACCTAGAGAATCAGTGACTCAGACATTTAGCATTAGGCATGGAGGGGATTTCTGGTCTGCCTGTCGAGCTGCTCAAGAAAAAGGCCAGGACCTCGAGGCCTGAAATCAAAACTGCGCCTCTGCCTACTGACATCCCACCTGTTACCGATGGCCTGGAGGGACAGCCAGTTATCGTTGATTCGGGTACAGCAGGTACCAATGTGGAAGCTGTAGAACCCTATGTGGAAGGCACATCCTCGGAGGCCCTGCAGACGTCTGCTTACGATGACGAGGGGGAACCTAGGCTTGCACCAGCTGACCGGACAGATCAGTCACCTATCGTGCTGCTACCTGACTCCAGCCCAGATGCCTGCTAGGCCTTCTCTGAAAAAGAGAGAAAAGATGAAGCCTTCCTCTACTTCAGCTGAAAGTCAGCCAAATTGGTAGGCTTTCTCACAAAGCCTCTTCAGTATCTTCACCAGTGACTCCCCATGTTGAGTCTTAGGCCCTAAGCCTTAGAATTCTCTCAGGTGGAAGAGGAGGAAGCCTTTGACTCTTCTCAGAGGAATCTCTGTCTCATGTTTCCCATCCTCCCTCCTGGATATGCCTCCCCACAAGGAAGAATTTGCAGATTCCCCAGCAGAGGATCTCACCTTTGGGGAGACCATTGCTAAGATGAGGGAGCATTTTGAATGAGATTCATCTGAGATGACAGAGGTTCAGAAAAGGTACTATGAACTTCTCCAGATGGATTCCCCTGCTCCTTCAGCAATCCCCTCAGTACTACCAGCCTTTCTTTATGCTTTCAGTGCAGCTTCTGTGAACGCAGATTCTTAGCACCCTGCCCCCCGCAGACCCAAGTTCTACAGAATTCCTGAGGGAGCTAAATTCTTGGCGAAATGCCCTGCAGCTGACCCAGGCACAATCTCACTCTCTGTAGACAAGGCATCCAAACTCTCCTACTAAGATTCTCACTGTCTTCCGGTGTGGGGAAACATCACCACAGACAGGTGGGTCCTAGCCATAATAGAAATCAGTTGCTTTGACATGGGTCACTACTCCATCTGGGAGGGATATCCCTCGGCCTCCCCAAAGAGCACCTACCCAACTTTCAACCAGTTTTGGACACCCTCACAGCCCAGGGTACCATCCAACCTGTCCCTCAGACAGAAAAGGGAAAAAGATTTTATTCCAGGCTCTTCCTAGTCTGAAGGAAAGATGGCCTCTGGAGGCCAGTTCTGGACCTCTCCCACCTAAATCTTTTCCTACAAGTGCCCACGTTTCGGATGCTTACCTTGCAAACTCTTTTCCCTTTGGTCTTGCCTCAGGGCTTCATGGCCACCTTGGACATCAAGGATGCCTACCTTCCCATCCCCATAAGGCCCAAATTCAGGAGATGCCTGCATTTCTCTGTGGCCTCCTATCATTATCAGTTTTCAGTCTTGTCCTTCAGTCTCTCCACGGCACCAAGGGTCTTCACCAAGTGCCTGGCACCAGTGGTGGCCTTCTGCAGGGATCAAGGGATCCATATCTTCCCTTATCTGGATGACCTGCTCATCCAGGCAGGTTGCAAAGAATCTCTCCTGCTCCACCTACAGACAACCCTCTCTCTCCTGCAGGCACTGGGCTTCCAGATAAATTATTCCAAGTCCAACCTGACCCCCTAGTCTTCCTAGCGTGCAGGATTCGGATGGATATCATACAGGCCTTCCTACCACCCAAAAAATTGGAAATGTTAACACAGTACCTGCTCTTGGTCAGTCAGGCCACAGAACTGACTGCCAGGCAGGTCCTCAGGCTCCTGGGCCACATGGCTTTAACTGTCTCCATGTTACCATTGGTGAGACTTCATATGAGGAAGCTTCAATGGTACCTATTATCCATTTGGACTCGGCACTGTCATCCTCTGGAGTAGAAATTCCCCTTCTTACCCTGTCTCAAGAAAGAGATTCAGTAGTGGCTATATCAGGTGAGCCACAATCCAGGCCTACCTCTTCATCACCCCTGGCCAGTGCAGGAAATGTACACAGATGCCTCATATCAGGTGTGAGGAGTGACTATGGGCCCCCTAAGTGTCCAGGGCGCCTGGTCAGACTCCAAAAAATAAGAGCACATCAGTGTAAGAGAGAGAAGAGCAGCTGACCGTAGTTTCCTTGACCCCAGTGGTGTCGAAGCTGGGCAAACTCTGCCAACAGGTCAAGGCAGGAGTCTTGTGGCCCTTATTTGGAGATACCCATGTTGAGGTTGTCACGCTTATTCATGACTTATATCTTTGATAGCTCAGCCTTGGTTCGGCGTCAGGACAGAGTGGATTCTGGCACATCCTTGTGGTCTTCAAACCCTGGGACTGCTGGCTCAGGGCAGTCTGTCTCCAGCTCTGCTTTTGACATTGTGGAGATGTTCTCCCTTCAGGAGAGGGAAAGGTCTAGCATGACCAGTGTCCCCCAACTCCCACCCCCCCAACCTGTGCTTGTGACTGATCCTGAACTGGCTCTGAGACAGCTTGCCCCAGTTGGTCTCCAAACTGCCCTATTAGTAGGGCTCCCAGCCTCTTCTGTTTCCCCTCCTGGTTCTCAAGATCAGGAAATCTCTGGGAAGAGAAGGTGTAAGAGGAAGCATCTGGATTTGCCAGAGGGGTCTCTCACACAAGACATCGACCTTGAGGAAGGAGAAAGGTCCCCCAGATCCCCACATTGAAGATGTCGACTTTGGCGAGGGTGGGTCCATCCATGTCTTGGTTGGTTACAACTCTGGACATAGTTACTTATTTGGTGTTGCGGAGGGTGTAGAAGGAGCCTGTTATGTTGGAACCAATTCCAGAAAGGCTGGTAAGATTTTCATTCCCCATAAGGAGCTGCTTCACTGGAAGTAAGGCTTCTGCTGTGGATGCTATTGTGGTGGCTGCCACCAAAAAGGACACTTCAGAGGAGAGATCTTCTTTTATCCCCAAATAGAGGGTCTCTGGGATTGAGCTGCTTCAGAAAGTGTATTTGTGCCTCAGCCACCTTTGCAGTAAGAGCATTAAATTGTTTGGCCCACTTGACCAGGCTTCAGCATGAACATTTTTTCTGAAGTGTTAAGCAGTGAAGACACAGCCATCTCTAGAAGCTCAGAAGATTTTGGAGACTCTCCACCCTTTTAGTCAATTTCAAACGCATCCTTGTATCCGCTTTCCAGTGTGGCTGATAGTACTTCCTCAGTGGCTGGCACTGGCATAGCCATATGTCGCCACACTTTGATTAGATTGTGACTTTGCAGACTGCTTTGTCTTCCTTTGTTAATACTTCAATTGATGGCTCATCTCTTTGGGTTGAAAGTTTAAAAGACAACTTTGACCAGGAGTGAACAAGATGAAAAGACAAATCTGCTGTTGGAGTTCATTTTGCTAACCCTCTATGGTCCTTTTCTTGGAACCAGATGAGGGAAAAATGTGTCTTTCTTAGGAAATCTCAGCAGTCCTTTCACGACTTCTGAGGGCTCTCCTTGGTGCAGGGAGGTGGACCACAGTGGACACTGTCCTTGTGTCAGGGGTGATCCACAGAACTAGAACTTCTGTGGAGGTTTCTCCAGGAGGCCCTTTCAGTGACCCTGAAGGGTTGCCCATCTGTCCTGCTCTGGAGATAGTTGGGGGTCAATTAGCTTTACACCCAAATGCTTGGGAAGCCATCAACTCAGATGCATAGAGCCGTATCCAGAGGCTACTCAATTCCATTTTTATAAGTTCCTAGTCAAATTCTTGGAATCTGGTAGCAAGTCAAGTTATCCAAGTGGACCCACCAAACCATTGAGGATCTGGGGTCTACTCGGGGTACTTTATGGTTCTAGAAACGAACAAGGATTTCAGGCCAATCTTTGGTTTTGAGCAAATTGAATCAGGTTGAAAAGGAGACCAAGCTCCAGATGGTCATGCTGCAGTCTGTATTACTGTAGTTGAGGAAGGGTGACTGATTGTGCTTGGTAGATCTCAAGGATGCTTACCATCATATAAAGATAGAGAGGCAGTCTAGGTGATTTCTGTGCTTCCGGCTACAGTCCTGTCATTACCAATTCTGAGTGCTGCCATTTGGTCTCACCATTGCCCACCCCGGCATGTTCACCAAGTGTGTGGCAGTGGTAGCAGCCTGGCTCAGGTTACAGATGCTCCAAGTTTTTCCTTACCTGGATGATTGGCTCCTAACAACCCCCACAAAAGCACCCCTGATCTGGGCCAATGAAACCTTACTCTAGCTGTAGCAAAAGTCCAGTCTCCATCCATTTCAGGCCTTGGAATATATAGGGTGCCATTTGGATAGTATCCCAGATTGCCAAGCTTCCACAGCCTAGAACATAGAGGACAGTCCATGGGACCTGGTATGCATCCAATGCCAACCTTCACATCGATGTCTTGGAGATGAGGGCAGTCATCCTTATGTTGTAGGCCTTTCAGGACATTCCCCCTAAGGGTTGTGATTTCTGTCCAGATGGACAGTGTCAGTAGCCTGGTATTTGAACAAACAGGGAAGAATCCAGCCTAATCGTCTTTGTTGGATGCCATGAGGGTCTGCAGTGGCTGATCTCAGCCCAGTGGTTTCTGATTGCAGTGCACATTCTGATGAAGTCCAACATGTTAGTGGGCACTTTGAGGAGGAATATTCTTCCTCACAAGTAGTTTCTAAATCCAAGGGTTGCTGCTCAGATTTTTCTGCTCTGGGGTACTCCATGTTGTGACCTGTTCACTCCTCTGTCCAATACAAAGTGCAGCAGCTATTATGTCTTAGTTCTTCTATAGAGGCAGTCACCCTGGGATGCTCTCCTCTATACTTGGCCCCAGAGTATTCTGTATGCTTACCCTCCAACCCCATTGATTATAAAGTTTCTTCAGAAAGCAGCCTGTTGCAGAGCGACTGTAATTCTTATTGCTCCCGTTTGACCTCATCAGGTGTGATTTCCCTTCCTTTGGCCTCTACTGAGGTATGCTACTCAAGCCTTGGATCCCAGTCCAGATCTAGCGGGCTTGGATCTGCCCAGCCTTTTGAAATCTCAAGTTAACAGCTTGGTTTCTCCAATTCCTTTGATTGCCAGTAATCCCAAGCTTTCATACCATGGTGTTCACATTCTAACATCTCCCCAAAAGTAGTCTGCTCTTAAGCTGTATGCTAGTAAGTGGAAACGCTTTACCTTATGATATGCTTCTCTGGGTTTGGATCCCTTTTTAGCATCCCTGACGGCTGTTCTGGGTTTTCTTTTGGGTTTGTTTAACTCTGAGTCTAGGTACTACACGATTGTAGTGCAGTTGTCAGCTGTTTCTAACTTTCACATTGGTAGAGTTAATTTGCTGTTGGGTGCCTTTAATATCTTGGCTTACCTTAAAGGAACTTTACTACTGCATTCTCTGGTGAGAGACCATGTTCAGTGTTAGGACTTGTCTTCTTGTCTTTTATGCTTCAGGTGCTAGCTGCGCCTCCCTATAAGCCTTCAGCTGCTGTTAATCTGAAGTTTTTGTCGTGGAAGACTTTGTTTTGGTTGCTATTATTTCCACCAAGCGTGTGTCAGAGTTACAGGCCCTCTTGGCTGTTCCTCCTTATTTGTTTCTTCATTGAAACAGGGTGTCCCTCAAACCGTATCCTTTCTTTTTGCTTAAGGTGGTATCAGAAAATAATCTTAAATCAGTCAATTAATTTGCCAGTCTTTTTCCCCAAATTTTTTAACAGAGATGAATATCTTCTGCATTGTGTTGATGTTCATAAGCAATTGAGGTTATATTTGGATAGAACAAGGTCCATTAGAAAATCTAATCAAGTGTTTATCTTGTTCTTTAAGCCTCGGTTGGGTGCTTCTGTTTCCAAGGTTACTTTGATCAGTGGCTTTCTGATTGTATTTCCTTTGGATATGGTTTGAAAGAAGGTGTTGAGTTTCAAACCCAAAGCTCATTCTACCAGAACTATAGCTGCTTCTAGAGTCTTCTCCTCTATAGCTGCCTTGGATGACAGTTGTGCAACTTCTGTGAATCATCACACCTTTGTTTCACACTACAAATTGGATATCCTATCCACATCGACTGCTTCATTTGGTTCCACTGTATTGCGCAATATCCTTCCATGAGACCGCTTAGGGTGTTACTTGGCTGATAACTCTGTCTCACAGGTTGAACCCATATGGAAAAGACATCATCAGATATGAAAGTTATATACTCACCATAACAATAGATCCATGTGGTCTTTTTCAGTCTGGTTCAGCCTTCCTCCTACCAGCCCCCTCTTTTTGAATATTCTGTTATCGCAGGAATGATTGACTGGGGAGTCTGCCTTTTTGCATTAGGTTCTTGGCCTTTCTCCCTTGAGATTTAGAGCTGACTGTTTAGTGGGTGAGGAGGCTTTAAACTAGATCTGAGGCAGTTCTGCTACTGTGGGGGTTATGGGTAGAGGAGGTGGAGCTTGCTGAGCTGATGTCTTGGAGACTGACTGGCATCAAATCCGAGTGGGATCCGATAACCCACAGGTTGAACCAGACAGAAACAAACATCATGGATCTGTCATTATGGTGAGTACATAACATTTGTTTTTTTCATACACTGACATCACTGAGGAAAACAGTAATCTTTAAACCTTTGTGGCATCAGTGTAGTAAAAACGTATGCTTCGTCCACAGACTTTAATGGGTACACCACCTTGCATGCACGAAGGTGCTCATTAATGTGTATGAATGCAATAGATATTTCCCCCAGGATAATGTGTGTAGGAAACATTAAATTTATTTGTCGTGTAGTTTAATAGAGAGTTTACAACACTAAAATGTCCCAAACATTCAAGTGGAGAAAAATGAAAAAATGTATCGCAGCACTTGACTCCGTAAATGCTGTGATACATTTACTAACCACAGAAAATCATTTTAAGATTTAAACTGCACAGAATCAAGGATACCAGAAAACATGACTTGCTCTGTTTGCATTGCCCACAGCATATTGGAATAAAAAAATTCTAAACTTACTCTAGTCAGGTATTTTTAGATAGCTTTTCTTACTGCTCTTCCAGTAATAAGTCTACTCTGGATTAACATACAGCTAACTCAAGTTCACCTTTGCCTCATCCCTAGCTTTATTTGTTTTTTTTTATTTGTTAAAGGAAGTTGTCAGTAGATGATACTTGTGCTTCCGTGACATCTGCTTCATTGCACAGTTTTTCAAGACACTGTAAACTGGATGTGATCTCTGCATCCAGGACTTCCTTTGGTGCTACCATACTCCCTGGTTTAATGTCACAGTGACACCCACTATGTGTAGCTGGGAATTCTCTTGTACATTGTTGCAGTAGGCATGCAGGATCTTAAAATATACAGAAGTTATGTATTTGCCATAATGATAGAGCTTTTTAATTTATGTCCATCCACTCCAACAAGCCCCCAACCCTACTCTTCACCTTCCAAATTGTCATAATCTGCCTCTAAGCCAGCCTTGTAGACCTTGTCAGAGGCCTTTATGGCAGTATTTTTCAAGTGTAGCTGGATGAGAGGGGATTATAGGTTTGATAAGACAACTCTGAAGAGAGAGAGAGATAGAGAAGAGAAAACACGGGCTTTATGTGAGATTGGGGGGGCTTGATTTTTGGGAGGAGCTAGTGATGACAAGTTTGGAGCCGCTTGTAGTGACAAGACTTGGTACATGATAGGACAGACCCGAGTCATGAAGATCCACTGTTATGGTAATCATTTAACTTTTGTTTATTTATTAATGCATTTACTTCCTCCTTTAAGGGAAATGATTTTCATCATAAGAATTAATGCTGTATTGTTCATAATGCTTGGGAATAAGCCATAGGCAGACTTCTTTTATGTGGCTTTCCCACACGGAGAATGTCTGAATTGCTTGAATTGATAGAGTTTCCAGTTTTATGAATGGATAGTGCCTCTAGATTTGTCAGTGACTTCTGGAGTCCCAAGTTCTTAAATTAGAATTTGACTTCCTTTTGCTGTATTATATTCATCACATTATATTCATCACAGTGTTGCTTCCATTTGTTGTAATGTATTGATTGTCATTATTTTGTCATTTTTGGGGATCTTTCCAAGGCCAATGATGTCTGCAGAAAAGGTAACCAGCAGATGTGCTTGCAGAAGCAGCTTCCACTGAAGAACTGTCACCTTCAGTCTCCTTGCATGGGCAAGAGCTAGCAGGTTTCCTCTTAAACACTACATACTCTCTTAGTAAGAAAACTTTATTTCACAGACCCTGTAACCTGAAGACTTTTATTGTGTATACAACCCCCTTGCCAAAGGCCATTCACCTCTTTCCCCTTTGTCTTTAGTGAGTTAGGTAAAGAGAGATTATACAGATGTGAGAAGTTAATGTCCAAAATATTCTGCAAGCATGAAGGTAGTGGCTGTGCCGAGGTACAACCTTGTCTAACCCTGACTCAATTTTTGTCCACTTCTGCACCCTGTTGAGAGACTGCCTGATAGTCGTTTCAAAGCCAAAGCCCGGCCTCATTAGAAAATTCTGTTTCTTTGTAGCTAGACTCTGGTTCCAGGCATCCACAGAAGGCAAACAAAAGGCATTTCACCTGAGAAATATTCTGCTATCTTCAGTATTCCAACTGTTTCCATCTAGAAACCCAGTACCACAAAAAAAGAAAGATTCTAAGTATGGATTAAAAAAAAAAGTGTCTTGGTCTCTAGTCTTGTACCAGCAAGACAGATGCCTGTCCCAAGAATGTGATGTACTCTTTTTGTTTGCTACAGCTGTCTTCTTCTGTAAATTATGAAGAATATGTATCTGCATGGCAGAGGATGCATGCTCTAGCACCCCTCAGAGAGATCTCTTGATTTTTGAAATACCACATCCCACCAGGAGGGGAGAATTGAACCCTCTTAGATCACTTGTCTGACTCTGACATTGAAAAGAAAGAGGACCTCACATGTAACACTGTAACATACAGCACTGTACTTTGCTGGGTTATAGCATCTACTGGACGGAAACCTTTATCTCTTTTTTTTTTTTCTTTTTTTTCCTCTGATGGTATGTCCTTTGGGACAATCCTGAGAGTTAATGCAAGAAAGAGCATTTTAAAGGGGGGGGGGGGATGTGGAATTAGGCATCCATGAGGTTCCTTAAACTGTGGGTATTGAGGAACTCAGGCTGACTGGCATTCTTCCAGCTTTCTGGATATTTGAAATGCCTTTGATAATGCCTCCCTGGAGCCAGATTCACAACCACCAGCACTAAAAAAAAAAAAAAAAACAAATAGATTTCATACGTTCAAAAAAGGAATTCAAATATCTATATGAAAACCCAGTTGCAGACCCTGCTGTGACTAAAATTAATGTTCCTTAAAGATCCAAGCTGGCACCTCCCAGTAACCTTCTTCTCATTGGTAGGGGATGTTTTGTTCTAGAGTTTAAGGAAAGTGTGTGTTTATATCTTCCATTTGGGATATCAAGACTGTTAATTTCCAAACCCATATACTTTAGTACCAGGCAGGCTGAGAGCTCTCTGAAAGCCATTTATTTCACTTTGTTAGCTGTCAGTTTAAATACCTGCATGGCATTCATTCGTTTTTGCATGTTTCTTCATGGAGGAGTACACTAGGCACATCGTGTTGCATCCCTGATTTGGACTGGTTACTTTTTCTCATTTGAGATCCTGAAAACCTCATTGTTGGTACGATTTCTAGTAATTTGACATTTTAAACCTCACTGTATATGCCAAATTGTCTTGTTTTAACATGTAATGATTGTATTTGGTACTTCCTTGTTATAGCTGCCCCGGCGATATAGTTACGTAAACAGTTTACAATCGCTTAATTGCTTAATCAGCAAATTTGGTCAGCAAACTACTCTTCAGTGACTCGTGCATTAAACTGTTTGTATACTGGTGGGAAGACAGGCAGAATGACATTCCAGTGTTATTGGATAGACTGCTTTGTAAAAAATCATGTTGTATGACAACAGTTTCATCTTGCAGCAACTTGCATCCTCCCATCATTGCTGATGTATATAATTGTAACCTTTATTCCCCCCTTGTAGTCGTGAAACTGGTATTAATACTGCTTATTGTTAGATGACCTGCCAAAAATTGCATGATTGTGCATGTACTGTGTATATATATTTCTTTAAGTAAACATCATGCAAAAATCCTGTGTCTTAATCCAGTGCTTTATGACAAAGTTAATTGGCAGGGGGAATCACAGCTTGCTTGTGTCTGAGCAGCAGCGGCCTTAGGTCAGCTGGTGCCCTAGGCAAAAGGGCTCCATAGCGCCCTCTCACACCACCCAAGTACCCCCATCCTGGTCTACCTACACTAAATAAATACTGGAAAAGTGCCCCTGCAACAGCGGCGCCCTAGGCGGCCGCCTAGTTGGCCTATGCCTAAGGCTGGCTATGTGTCTGAGCCAGTAACCTACAGGGCAGAAATGAATTTTAGCTGTCCCTTAATTGGCAGTACTAGTTAACCTAAAGTACTGTTGAGTTGATATTTGACATTAATGGTGACTTTGTGGAAAGGCAAGGCTTTATTCTGCCATGTTTGCAGTGCTTGGCTGAAGTACGTATTGCTACTTCCTTGTGTAGCTAAGTCGCCTGGGCCACTATGACAAGGAAGTACCCTTTATTTTATTGATTGCAGTTTTTTTTCTATGGTAGCTCCCTTTCTGTTATTGTATATCCATATTGTGATTTAAAATTTTACATTTTTCTGTCTTCTATAAAACTGTTTTGTTACTGGTGCTTTTCTCCCCTGCGTCCTCTGAAAGAGGACTACATGGACGACAAAAGCAGTAAATAAACTGAATAGTGATGGCTGCTGCCTGCCATACTGCTGTGGATGCTTGTTATTTCTTGGTCTGTCTTTTTACATATGTACTTGTGCAAGTGTGTGTCCTAAAGTGGTGTTTAAAAGGAATGCAGCTTATTTTTAGAAGCAAATATGATGTGTGCATTTTTACAGGTCATTTAACACTTGCCGTACAGCACTGAATTCATAAGCTTTTGATGTGTACTTCCACACACACTCACATATACTAACTTGCTTTTAAAGGTGCCCATCATTAATCATGCTGCTGAGAAAATCATTATGCAGACAGTCTTTATTCCTTTGATGAGGTGCTTTTTATGCAAATTTGTCACCCTAATTGCAGCCTGAGAAAATTTATTTGCATTCTTCTTCAGTCTGTCTAGGCTTTTCAGACTGAAATGATTAAATCTGAAGTGTGGGACTGTGTGCATGACAGACTGTAGAAAACAGACCAGTTGATCGTGTCTAAGAAAGATTTCTGGTTTGCATTTCCTGATTTTCTTCATCACTTTGAGGTCACATGAGTTAGAGGTCTGTTGTGATTAGTCCGTGTGTGAGGAAGGGATTTGTTTTAATGGGAGTGCAGTGACAGCTAGTAAGGTTGCAGACAATGAGTCAGCACTTTGAATATAGAGTTCTGTCTTACGGAAGTGGTTAGAGGCTCTGAGCTGTAAGTAGAAGGTATTCAGTAGTGCTAGGTAAGGGTTTTTGCATTTTACTAGCTTAGTAAAATAGTGTGTTCAAAATGAAATTATTTATATTGCTTTTTGATAGGACTTTATTAAAAATTGTGGATTTCATGTAGCAGGTACTTTTTCTTCGGCTTTTGCTTTGAAATAGGTGGTCTTTATAATGTGGAATGTTGGGTGGTGGTGTGATTGTGTATTGCTCAGTGGTGCAGTGAACAAAGTGAGTTATTACATTTATTGATTTATATATTTTACTATTTGCGTAGTATTTAAATAAAAGCCTGCTTAGTGCATATTGCTTATTTTGCTGTGTTGAGCCTATCCATCTCCTTCAGCTGAAAGATTTTTTTTTCTTTATTCTTTTTTCATTATTTTTAGATAAACCTTCAAATAAAACTGTTCTGTTTGTGCTTACATCTTCCTGGTAAAATCTGATCCTTGCAGTCATGGTGTGCATGCTTGTTTATTTACAAAATTCAATTTGTTTAAAAAAAAAAACTATAATGTTTAGTTTCAAAACCGATTCCATGGCAGCTGTTCATGGGTCAGTGTAATTAAAAAATTATAATTTTCTAAGTGACTTAAAACTTCACTTCAGACATTTTGAATTGTATTACTTTCAGCAGCTCTGAATGGAAATGCAGCTATCCTACATAGCCGTCCCTAAGTTTAAACATTCACCTTTTTGTAGATTTTAGGAAGTTAGTCACTTAGCTGAGTGCATCAGTGTGGTATATTATTTTATTGTAATACAACATATTTTATATTTGTGTTTTATTATGCTTAGTACCTTTTAAGCAGTGGCATTAATAAATGTAGGGTTATTGAAAATAAACTTATGATTTGTGCAACTCCTCACAAAACAGCTTTTGTAAATGCGGCTTTTTATTAATTGTCAGTGAATGAGCTGAGTATATGGATGTGTTCATTTCTTTTCTTTCAACAAGATAACGGTGATAGTGTTTGTATCTTGACCTCTTAATATGGAAACATATCATTAAAAAACAAGTTGCCTTGGCATCTTGGGCTTTCATATCCCTTGGTGAAATTGTTTTCAAGTCACACTGCAGCATCAGTGAGCAGTGGTAGAGAACCTGAGAAATTGTACTGTATATGCTCCTGTATTGTAGCAGAATTCCCTGGTTGCAGTTAGGATAACTCTGTGCATATTCTAAGTGAATAGAGAGCTTTGTAAACTATGTAAAGAGTGACTAATGTTTGTTTTTCTTTTAATTTGCTTGCCAGTCTTAAGATGTATATAGAAAAATCCATTCTTATAGGAATGATAGTTGATGTCCATTGCTATAGAAGTGCAGACCAATAGATGTTCTTCATTTAGTTCACTGTTGCAGTAGTCCTTACTGCTGACTTAGCTGATAGATATTCCCTGTACCTTTGACACAATTTCCAAAGCTCGGGATCCTTCTCCTTCAGTGTGTGGCATGCATCCCAACCATTGGTAGTTTGGTCATACAACCTATATAAGAAGGGTATCTGCTTCTGTCATTTTAGAACTTTATTCCTGCAGTTCACAAATGCAGACACCCAGTGTGCTTGTCATGTCATATTTGTTCATACCATTCTCTTGAAAGCCAGATGATTCTGAAGTTCAGGGGCAGATAAAGTGCCATGTTTTTCTTCCCTAATTTTGTAGTTGGGTGCAGTTGTTTAATACTGTTATGTTTCTAGGATTTCAGTCTAAGAAAGAAAGATGTGACTGTAGTAGACAAATTCCACATAAAGAATAACATAGTTGCTGTATGATGTTCATCGTGCATACAGCTGCAGTCATAACAGATGGGTTCTCCTGCTGTCAGGCGGGTCCTCGGTCGGCCGAATTCCAAAGTCTAGGTCCGGCGTCAGTTGTCGTCGCTTCTTCCCTGACGTCAGTGCGACAGGGGTACAAAAGAACCATCCGATGCCATTTTCTTCAGTCTTTCTTGCCTCGCGGTGCCCGAAGCGGAAGCATTTCGCAAGTGCCGGTCGGCCAGCTCCTGAAATTACGAAAATTTTACAACCGAAGTCTTCTTGAAAGCTAAGCAACCCGTTGGGGAAACTTTTCTTGCTCAGACCGATGTCAGACAAAGTTAATAATTGTATTTCATGTGGGAAGCAAATACCGCATAAGGATTTTCATTCCCTCTGCATTCCTTGCTTAGGCCCAGACCACAACGTCTCTGTCTGTCGTTTTTGTGCTACATTCAACAAACGCACCATTAAACGTCGGGCGGAGTTCGCCCAGCACTATTTTGGCAAAAAATTTAACTATATTATGTCGTCGGATACTCCGACTCCAGTTTTGTCTAAAAAACGCAAAGATAAGGACCGACACACTAGGTCCGCGGCCTCTACCGACACCACGCCAAAGCCGACTACAGGTGGTCCGGTTCTCAGCGATGCGCCTATGCAGCCCCTGCCTACCGACGACACTTCATTGGCGGTGTCTTCTGTGCCCGAGGTCGCAGGCTCCTCAGCCCACACCCCGACTACTGATACCGAAGCCACTTTTGGTGGTGAATCTCAAAATGTAGACAGGTCTGCCTCCTCTCAAGGTGTCTTCAGACCTTCCTCTGCTTTTTCCATCAAGGCTTTCACTAAGTTTAAAGCAGCCATGCATTCTAAGAGACAAGCTGCACAGGGCCCTTCTCCAGGCCCCATGCCTAAAAAACAGATGCTTAAAATGGCTGAGGATTTAATTACTCTTATCAGGGGTTCTCAACCCCCCCCCCCCCCAGACAAAAGGCCCAGAGTGGAGGAAGAATCCTCCTCCTCTGACCAGGCCTCCATTATTTCAGAGCACTCTGATGAACAGGAACATTCTTTCTCCCCTTTTGAAGATTCTGATGCAGAGGAGTCCATTCCCTATTTACTCATTTGGGGAAACCTTGCATACCTTAAGGGAGCACTTCCACTGGGAAGGCCAAGAATACTCAGATTCCAAGAAAAGGCTTAGGGATTTTCTCTTGCTACCTCAGCACAGGCCTCTGGCTATACCTCCTGTCTTAGACATACTAGATGATGTGTACTCGGAGGTCTGCCTTAACCCGGATTCTTTACCTCCAGCCCCAGTCAAGCCTGACAGGTACTACCGGGTTCCTGACTCGCACCAATTTTTATACAAAAGCCATGCGGCTGACCTAGAAACTATCTCACAGGGCCCCGAGGGAATTAAGGACTCCACTGCTAAAAATCCATTACCTTCCGAGAGAGATTCCAGATCCTTAGAAAGGTGGGGAAAAAAGGTATACACCTCGGCCACCTTAACCATGAGGGCATTAAACTGCCAGTTCCATATGCTAAAGTACCAACAGTTTCTGTTATCACAGTTGAGAAGCAAAATGTCACAACCTGAACAACCAGACTTGAAGGAGTTGCAGGATTTGATGCATAGTGTAGAACAAGTGGGTAAACATACCTTGCAATGTGGTTTTGATGCTCTAGAGGCCTCATGTAGAGCTGCTGTTACAGGATCAGTCATACGTAGACATGCCTGGCTCAAGGAGCAAACCTCACCAGATCATGTCAAAGCTAAATTACTAGATGCCCCTCTACAAAAGGATGTATTATTTGGTGTTAAAGCTGAGGAGGTATTAAAGAAAATGGAGGAAAAGGCTAAATCAATGCAAACAGTGAAAGATTTTCTACAGGTACAACCTCCACGTTTCAGTAGAAATTGGCCTTCAAAAAATTGGTCCTTTCCAGCCACGGACAGACCCCAAAGGCGCCCGAGGGGCAGAGGGCAATCTCAAGGATCGTTTAGAGGCAGACAATGGCAAGCTCCTACACAAAGAGGTGGTGAGGATGTTTCGCAGCCATTCAGAAAGCAAGCCCAATGACTTTCCCCTTTGCATGCCAAGCAAGGCTCAAATGGCAGCACCCTTAGGTGGAAAACTGGCATTATTTTCAAAAACTTGGCATATTGTCACAAAAGACAAATGGATCCTGGACATTATAAACAGAGGCTACAGATTCCATTTTCACACCCTTCCAAAAATGAGAGGCATGCCAAACCTGCCACACAATCAAAGGGCAGAGGCACAAAGACAAATTTCAGATCTCATGGACATGAAAGCTATTCAAGAGGTACCTACTCACGAACAAGGTCAAGGTTTTTATTCCAGACTATTCCTGGTACCAAGGAAGGGAAAAGATAGGAGACCTATTTTGGACCTATCCATCCTAAACACATTTTTACTCGTACCAAAATTCAAGATGCTCACATTACAGCAGCTTCTTCCCATGCTGGGCAAGGAGTCTTGGCTGGTAACATTGGACCTCAAGAAGGCATACCTGTATGTCCCAATCAGACAAAATTGCAGAAGATACCTCAGATTTCTTGCAGGTTCAACCCATTATTAATTCTCTGCATTGCCCTTTGGCTTATCTACTGCGCCCAGAGTATTCACAAAATGCCTGGCATCAGTAATTGCCTACTGCAGACTTCAAGGGATACAAATATACCCATATTTGGACGACTGCCTGATCCAAGCGGACAGCAAGCACATACTTCTGAAACATCTGACTTTTGTAATAATGTTGTTGAATTCTCTGGGATACACAGTCAACAAAAAGAAATCAAGGCTAATACCCTCTCAGAAAATAATTTTCCTGGGTGCCAACTTGGACACAAACACCCAGATGGGCCTACCTCACGCCAGAGAAGCAGGGGCAACTAACTCAATACTTCAGAAAACTAGCAAATTTCACCAGGCTGACTGCAAGGAAAATCCTGCAGGCTCTGGGATTCATGGCATCTTGCATCCTACTAATCCCATGTGCAAAGCTGCATATGAGGAAACTTCAATGGTACCTGAAAAACCTATGGTCTCAACACAGCCACAGTTTGGAAACAATAATACCACTAATTCCATGTCTTCAAAAGGAATTTCTGTGGTGGGCTCAAGCATGCCAAACAAACCCCATTCTGCAAGCCTCAAGCAAATCAAGTCATCACAACAGACGCCTCGGACTACGCCTGGGGGGCGCACATGACAGATGCATTCAGGGCAAATGGTCCCAAAAAGAAATGCACCTTCACATCAATCAAAAGGAAATGCTAGCAGTAATAAATGCTATTATAGCTTTCAAAGACCTTCTGCATCCAGGTCAACTATTGATAAGGACAGACAACACCACAGTAATGTGGTACATAAACAAACAGGGAGGAACCCATTCATACCCCCTATGCAGGCTGGCCATGTCACTTTGGAACATGCTCTGGAATTACAAATCGAACTTCAAGCACAGTACTTGCCAGGCAAGGAAAACACGCTGGCAGACAACCTAAGCAGAAATATGACAGATCCACACGAATGGAAGTTGCATCCTCAAGTTTTTACAGAGATAATTCAAGCATGGGGAAGGCCGGACATAGATCTCTTTGCCTCCCAAAAAATCACCAATTGACAAAATTCTGCTCAAGGACTTTTCATCCACAGGCCTGGAGAGTGGACGCTCTCTCTTTCAGTTGGACAACAATGACAGTTTATGCCTTTCCATCTCTTCCCCTGCTGCCCAAAGGTCTATTAAAAACCAGAGCAGACAGACCAAAGATGATTCTCATTGCTCCAGTCTGGCCAAGACAGCACTGGTACCCACTCCTGAGGAGCCTGACGCATTCCCCTCCATGGACCCTACCTCTAATGCCTCTTCTTCTGACTCAGCACAGCTTCAAAACTCTTCACAGTCAGCTGAAAACACTCAATCTGGCCACATGGAAGATTCCTTAACATCACAGCAGACCCTACTCTCCAAGGAGGTGCAGGATGTCATTTTGGAGGCCAGAAGGCCGTCTACTAGAAAAGCTTACTCCGCAAAATGGAAACGGTTTTGTGCCTGGAATGAGAAAAAGGGCTAGAATCCTGGAAAACTGAATTTACCTCAAATATTACAGTATCTAGCTGAGCTGCTAAGCAGTGGACTTTCATTCTCCTCCATCAAAATCCATGCCTCAGCCATTTCTGCAGAATACAACACTGATCCACCTTTATTCTCTCACCCCCTCTTAAGACAGTTCCTCAGAGGGGCTAAGAATATAAAACCCCCAAGGAAACAACCAATACCTGCTTGGGACCTCAACGTCATTCTAGAAAAGCTGACCTTGCCTCCTTTTGAGCCAGCTGCCTCAACAGATTTGCAATATTTGTCCTGGAAAACAGCTTTCCTTCTGGCTATCACCTCAGCTCGTAGGGTATCGGAGCTACAAGCCCTCATGGCTGTGCAGCCTTTTATCATCTTCCATCAGGACAGAGTTTCCTTACGAACCAACCCGTCCTTTATGCCAAAGGTGGTATCCAGGGTAGCTTTGAATCAGGCTATACACTTACCTACCTTTTACCCTAATCCTCAAAACAAAGGGGAGAGACTATTACATTCCTTGGACATCCACAGACAGCTGTGCTATTATTTGGACAGAACAAAGCCTTTCAGAAAATCAGAACAGGTCTTTGTGTCCTATGCTATAGGAGCTCAAGGGAAGCCAATTTCCAAACAGACAATCTCAAAATGGATAGCCCACTGCATACGCTTTTGTTACTCTTTTCATGGTAAAACTGTACCTGCAGGCATCAGATCTCACTCCACAAGGGCCACAGCTACCTCTGCAGCTTTCCTCAGAGGAGTTCCTACCAAAGATGTTTTGGAAGCAGCCACTTGGAGTTCTGTGAATACCTTCTCCAAGCACTACCACCTACCATTATACTCCAAAACTAGAGCAGGCTTTGCCACTGCAGTCTTGCAGGGCATCCTGGCTCCTCCTAGCTCCACCTAGTGCCTACCACCCCTTTCTTAGCTTTGGGATTCTACCCATCTGTTATGACTGCAGCTGTATGCACGATGAACATAGTACAGTTTTGTACCTACCATAAATGTAGATGTTTGAGTGCTAATACAGCTGCAGTCCAGGTTTCCCTCCCTCCTTCCCCCTCTTGGGACAGGTCCATTGGCTAACACCTCCTCATACAACCTGATTGGGGTATTCATTTATGGTGTATTTGCTTGCAACTACTGTATTTTTATTATATTGTTTTATTACACAAATTTATGTATTGCCTTCCTTTTGGGGGCACCTGACATCTGGGGCAAGAAAAACTGAAGAAAATGGCGTCGGCTGGTTCTTTTATACCCCTGTTGCACTGACGTCAGGGAAGAAGTGACGACAACCAACGCCGGACCTAGACTTTGGAATTCGGCTGACCGAGGACCCGCCTGACAGCAGGAGAACCCATCTGTTATGACTGCAGCTGGATTAGCACTCGAACATCTATATTTATGGTAGGTACAAAACTGTACTTTTTGCCTAGGCACAGACCGCAGATTCAAAAACTATGAAGTCTGTCAGGGCTTCACCCATAAAGTGCTTAAGAGTTGGTTTTATTCCTCATACGAATACCTGGAGGAAGAGACTTGAAGTCTTGGACACAATTTTTTGTCTACATTTGGATCATCTTCCTTTTCTAGTCTCTTTATCAAAAGAAAAAGAGAAGGCAGAAATGGATGTCAGAGATGTGCATCTCATACTTAGTGGTTCTGATCAGTCCAAAAGTGCCAGACAGACGAGGCAGTTGAATAGCATCCAGTCCCCGGGCTGTTAGTTTTCCAATCTTTTGGCAAATCCTCTTTGGAGGCCATTATGGCTGAGGAACCAGGCAGTCCAGACCAATACAATGCAAGGGCAGTCTTCAAACATCTGAATGTGGGTGCATTCAGATGAGACCTGCATTTAGTAATATTTGAGGAGAAAGACTGGGTTCCCACCAGCTTTGTTAAGGAGGAAGATGACTGTCTGACATGAAAGTGTGGTCTTCCTGACCAGAATGGTAGGGCTTTCTTCATAGATTCCAAGTTAAAGACAAAAAACGGACATATATTCCCCTATCTCCAGATAGGTGCCTTCCAAGCAGACACCTGGTGAGTTTTCCACTTTTTCTGTTCCTTCCTAGGTTCTCCCTGGACAGTGGTTCAGCCTAGTCCATGGCCTCTTGAAAAGCAGTACAGACTCTACAACTAGTCTTTTAACCATCGGCATCGAGAGGCCATTTTACTAATAAAAATATGAGTAAAAAAATATTTTTTTTTTAATAAAGAATGCTTTATATTCAGTTGCTGTAAAAAGATAAGGAAGAAGACTGAAAACTTTGCAAAAGAAACAGACAGCCTGATTTCAGAAAAGGATCTGAGGTTGGTTTTGCTGATTCCTGCTACTTTTGGTACCTCATTACAAGAAACAGGAAAAACCAACCTCATATGATTTTCTGAAATCAGGTTGTCTGTATTTCTTTTGCAAAGTTTTCAGACTTCTTCCTTATTTTTTTACTTTTTAGAGCGAATGAATAAAAAGCATTATTTATTTAAAAAATCTTTAAATCTTTTACTTTATAGGTTTTTTTTTAGTTTGTAAGTAAAATGCAACAGTAATTCTGTATTTATGTAACAGACATTACTTCAGCACCCTGGACAGCTCAACACATCAAGGAGCGTGACAGAACCACAGTGAGAGTGAGCCACAAAGCCAATTTCAGTAAAAAGCATTCTGATGATAATAATAATCAAAATATAAAGAGGAGGGCACTTACCATCTAGGGCTGAGGACATGTAGTAACATGGAGAGGAAGAATTTTGATTACTCTTAAATGTCTTCCCAGTAGGTTAGGATTAACACAGAGGAGGCTATCTCCTTGATTCTCCATCTGTGTAGACATTTGGAGAAAACCTTACTAGGATGAAATGTTTTTTTTTTTTCAAATGGGAAAGTAAATGAGTTTCTGGCTCAGAAAAGATGTTTTGACATTTGAGCCTGTGTGCAGCAAAGCTAGTGTCCATTCGACCTGTTTTTAGATGCTTGGATTATGCATTTGTAGAAGCTTCTCACTATTCGTACTCTCTGGCCCTTTAACCAACGAAAACCGGTAGGTTTCACTCCCACAAATACATGTACATGAATCCTGTGGCAGATCTAGATGTAATGTCCATTGGTCCAGAGAAGAGTTGAAGGTTGGTTCTTGCTCTTAACACCCATTGCTTTCCTGTGACAAGGAAGCTAGGATCGGACAGGTTTGGGAAGAAGGTTTAAAAGTATACTATGTTGACCTATCATTTGACCAAGGTTCTGATGGTTCTCCTGGATTACCTTGGAGAGGAAATACGAGAGGTGTGACTCTGACCTAAGGGCAAAACTATTAGAGCTCACTTAGAATGCTTAACTACCCAAGTAGCATTCAAAGTGGGGTCTATGTCAGATCATCAAATGGTCACATCAGCAAACGTATAATCTCGTCAACAGTGCAGGCTGTCGAACCATTCTGACTGAAATCATGTTACACTGGAGATTAGGAAATGTGCCCTTTTCACCCGTAGTGCGGTCGCTGAGTAGATATATATAATTAGCGAGGGGGACGTGCAGGGTGTATGGATTGCATTGTCAGTGAGATGACCTTCAACAATGTGGCCATTCTACGACATGGCATAGATCCTTGAAAGTGTGGTTAACGATATTGTGGATGCAGCGACCTGCTGTTATGGGTTATCAAGAGACAAGCCTGCTTAAGACTTTATCAGTTGCCTGAAGATGTCAAAGTACAACTCCACAGTGCTCTCCTTGATAAAGGTCTGCTCAATGGGAGCTCAGCTTGTAAAGTTTTCCAAACAGAAAAAAAAAAAAGACTGAGGAAGGTTTAAAGTTACACAGGGGGTCAAACAGCTTTTTCATCCACCAGTTCCATGCTATGATAGAAAATGTCCTACCAAACTAGGACCTTTTTATCATGGGCAAAGACTAACAAGGCAAGGATGAGAAAGAACCGTTTAAAAGTAGATGTCAGAGGGTAAC